>NW_028292231.1:0-80051 GCF_963383615.2 Lipophrys pholis
CCCAACCCCAACCCCAACCCCAACCCCAACCCCAACCCCAACCCCAACCCCAACCCCAACCCCAACCCCAACCCCAACCCCAACCCCAACCCCAACCCCAACCCCAACCCCAACCCCAACCCCAACCCCAACCCCAACCCCAACCCCAACCCCAACCCCAACCCCAACCCCCATTTTTAAATAAAAATATTTTTTATTATTAATTATTATTATTATGGCCTATATATTTATATATAATTATTGGATAGGTATTAAAAAGATTAAATACAAATACAAGAATAAAAAATCTGGAAAAATTAATTAAATAAAACTTAAAAAAATGACAGTTAGTTCTTAACTTATTTAAAAATTAAGGAATGAAGTTATTAATTCTATTAAGAAATTATCAAAAGATCAATATTAATAATTCCTTAAAAGCTTATAGTATAAGGAATGATTAAACTTATGGAATAAAGAGTTGAAAATTAAATCTGAAAAAGATTCAAATATTGTCAAGCATTTATTAAGTAAATGCTAATCTCAATATTCTTAAATTTTATATAAACTAAAAAGAAAATGATTTGCAAATTTCATCTTAATGAATAGCATTACCTAGACAATGATTTTAAATATCTTTGAAAGGAAAGATAGTCTGTGCTAATACCATTAAATCGAGAAAATAATTTACTTTTTCGAATATTAGACATGATTATTTCTTGTATAATTATGATCATTAAATATTAATAATTATTATTTATTTATAAATTATATACTTAACTTTTGATAAATAAAATAAATATGGGGGATCAAAGGTAATAAATACCATATTTCGATATGTAATATGGAATTTGCTTATGTTTATGCTTTCTTATCTTCATCATCACATATTGCGTTTATCTATATAATTTTTATCTAGAATAAAGAATAAACTTTTAGATTTTCTTTTCAGCTTCTTTGCATAGGTACAGGTTATTACTTTAGAAAATGACATTAAATTATATTAAATTTTAATTAATAGAATTTAATTATTTATTACTTAATTAATATAATTTTTATATTTATTAATCTGTAAATTCAGTTTAATATTTAGGTAATTATTTAAATTTTTTAAAATAAAATCTCTATGCATAATATTTGTTTTTTACTTAAAATTAGAATTTTTGATTATTGAATTTCTTTATTTATGTTTAAATAAGAACAAAATTTCCAAGGTTGCTAAACAGAATCTAATATTTATTTATAAATTAAAATTTATTATCTTTATTAAGATTTGAGTACTTTATTAAATCAAATTAACAATTTTAAAAAAGATGAAATATATAAAAATTTTTTTTTGATATTTATTTAAATTATTTTAAATTAGATATAGGCTGTACTATTTATTTCAATATATATTATAAAAAGAAAACATTATTTATAAATAAAAGAAATATCTATGATAAGCTTGATAAAGTATATTATTTTTTTTAATCAAAAGAAAACTTCATTTACTATTAGTTTTATTGCCAATATATATTACATTAAGATATTTATTTTTTATGATAGTAATGATAAGCGTGATTAGAATCTATTATATTAAATTATTCACCAATATATTTATAAAATTAAAATTATTTTACATTTTATCTATTTACTTCTTAGAATAAGATTATTTATTGGAATTTAGAAGTAGTTGTATTTTTTAATACACAATTATAAAGATTATAATGTTTTAATTGAATATTTTATATTTATTCTTAACAAAATAAATTCCTTATTTTATTTTAATGATTTTTTTATTTTTTAAATATTAATTACATGCTTAAATATTCTTGTTTTCGCCTTTTTCTTTTAATAAATATAATTCTTAAATTTTTTCCTTAAGCTACATAATTTTTACTTTTAATGTAAATTCTTTATCTTTTTAAATAATCCTATATTTATTTAAGCAAACAAACTATTTTTTATAATTTAATATTTTACCTTTTTTAAACTAATTCATGAATAATTTATAATTTTAAGAACAAATTTAATTTTTTTAATCAATAAAAATATGCATTTATATTGAATTTACAATATTTTATGAGACAAATAATTTAAATTTTTAAGGATAATTTTACATTAAGTGAATTATATTTTATTGATTTTCTTAAAAATGTATATTTTACTTTATTTAATTTAATTAAGTTTGTTATTAATAGTTTATTTGTTTACTATAATATTGAAATTTTAAACTTTAATTAATGCAATTTATTTCTTATTTAATTAGTTAAATTAATTAATTTGACTTCCTTAAATTAAAAAAGTTTAAATTGTTTCATAATTATATTTAAGTTATCAAGTTAATGAAAAGCAACTATATATTTACAAATTACTTTAATTGGGTATTTAAATTATTTATTTATAATAATATTAATAGACAAAATCTAATATTATTGTGATATTTCCATACAATATAGTTTATCTGCAATTATAGATTCCTTTTTAAACTTCTAAAATAAGGAAATATATTTAAATTATAATAGATTTTACACAAACAATTTTATAATAATTAATTTTAAGATTTATTAAAAATTTTATTAGTTATTGAATCATTTTAATTAAAGGATAATTTTAAACTAAATATTTAGATTATTTATATTCTTTAAGTTTCTTAAAATTTTATTATTAGATTCTTATTATATCTTTAGATTGTTATACTTTATAATTTTTAAAAGCCTTATAAGTTATTGAATCCCAAATATAGATTATTATTATTATTTTAAATTTATTAATATTAATTAATCTAGCATTTTTTTTATTTTTTAATTTTATTATAAATTTCTCTTTCTATTATTATATATTTTAATTGATTACACAATTTTAGTCATCAAGATATTTAAGATCATACTCCTGTTTATAATAATTTTTTAATTATTTATTTATTTTAGGTTTTGTTTTATTTAATAATATTTATATTTTTTTTAAGATCTAATTATTGCTTCTTAAAATTTAATTATTGCTTCTTAAGGTTTAATTATTGCTTTATGTATTACTTTATATTTTTTTTAAGGTTTAATTATTTTTTTTTTAACACTTAATTATTTCTTTACAATTTATTAATTAAGATTTAATTTTTACTTTACAATCTACTTTACAATTTATTTATTAAAAGTTACATTGTATTTTGAATTGTTTTATTTTTGGCATTAATTTTAGAAATAATATTAAAATTATTTACTTATTGTTATAAATTAGATAAACTAATAAAGGATATACTAAAAGGAAAGTTTTAAAAAAATTATCCAAAGTCCATATTTTATTTTCATTAAAATTATTATATAAAAGCATACACACTAGTCTTGGTTTCTATTATATATCTCCATACATTTAATTATAATAAACTATACTTTTAAAAATAAATTTTTTAATTATATGATTTATTTAATATTTTTTTAGATAATAATTTATATTATATTACTTAGAATAATGTTTTTAATCATAAAATAAGTTTTAAAGATTCTTTTGTACATCATTTTAATTCTTATATATTTATTGAATTTTGGATTGAACTGCTAATTCATATTTATACTAAATAAATATAATAACATTATCTTTTTTAATTTGAAAATTTTATTATTATATCCTTTTTTTTATTTAAGATATTTAATTAATAAAATTCTTTTAAGATTATGATTTTTTTTTTTGTTAAATTATTTAAAAAAATTTATATAGTTTAATTCATTATGTTATTTTCTTCTTCATTAAATGCATAAATTTTTTTTTTAAAAGCTTTATTTTTTTGGTCGTTGGTGGACAAAAATGCTTTTAATATTTCCTAAGATTATTTTGAATGTATTATTAGGTCTAATTAATGATCATTATATACATTTTTAAATATTTGATATTTTTTATTTTTTGTAATAATGATTCTTGGTAATACAATAGCAGGTGTTTAAATTTCAAGAAAATATTTAATTGTTTATAATTTTTATTATTATTTAATTGATTGTTTTTTTGTGTTAGAAAATAATTGTAAAATATTCTGATTTAAAATATATTTAAAAAATATTGATTATGATTTATATTTTATTTATTTCTTTTAAATATTTTTATAAAATGTTTGCTTTTATTTTAACGTTGGAATTTATTTATTCATTAATTATTCTAAAAAAGCATTGTAAAATTTTTCAACTTTCTCCGTTTCATCTTATTACATTATAATATATATAATTACTGATTAAATGTTAATACAATAATAATTAAATGATAATTCATGTTGCAAATATAAAAATATAGTTATATAAAATAAAATGGTAATTAATTATTTGTACTTCTAATATAGTAAATTACAAACATTATCTTGATTTTAAATTTTTATATTTTTATAAATTATCAATAATTAATGTTTATAATTTCTAGTACTTTTTATTTTTCTTTGTAAATAAATAAAAAGATTTTATAAATGAATTTTTTCTTGAATATTTTATTTATGAGGTATTAATTGAAATAATTATTGATGAAAACTCTTTAATGGGAAGTCATTCCTTTAGATCCAACAATTAATGTTCTTACCTTTTGCAGATTCATTCTTGAATATTTAATCTCACATGTTGAATAATAAAAATATATATTAAATTAAAATAAATTAATTGATGATTTATATTTAGATTGTTTTTATCTTTAATAGTCCATTAAAATAAATCTTATTTTTAACCTTGCTTAAAAAAGCATTGCAAAATTTATTTATTGTAACTTAATTATTTATTACATATAATTATTGATTAAGCATCAATAATAAAAATGAATTAAATATAGATTGAATCTAATTTTTGACTATTTTATTAAAAGAACTCAATTATTAATTAAAAAGTACTGATATATATATATTGATTTATATATAAATATTTTTTAATAATAAGTACAAAAATGTATAAAAATGTATAAAAATTATTTATTAATCAAAATAATAATTATTATATTCCAAAAAATTTTATTTGTAAGATATTATTATTACATTATGAAATATATAATTAGTAATAATACAATCACATTAATATTATAGTTACTAAAAGTTTAACTTTACTATATGATTGAAACAAAATCATATTTTATAGTATATTTATCATTATATCACCATCATTAGTTTTTGACTCATTTACAGTGTAGCCTATTTATTTACCAGGAGAAATTTTAGTTTTTCCTTACTTTTAATAATAATACTATTTTACTACTTTAATAATAATAAAATGTATTTTCAAATTATGATCTAAATAATAATAATAGAGAATAAAATATATTTTTTTTAAATATAGAATTGTAAAATGGTGGTTGATAAATATTAAAATTAAATCAAATCAACCTAAATTTTATAGTTTTAGTAAAAAATTATCTATAAAATAAATACTAATCATTTTTTTTTTATTACTATTTGTTTGGTTCTATAGTAAAAATAAAACATATATATATTCATTAATAATTATTACATTTTGTCATATATTTTTTATTTAATAATTTATATTATACTATTAAACATAATTTATTATTTATAATAATTAATATTTTAAATATATATAACTATAATATAACAATAATATAAATTTTTATCTTAAAACAAGAATTATTAAATATCTACATAAATATATAAAAATTAATTATCAAGAATAAATAATAAAATAAAATCAACATTAAATAATACTGATTTTTTATTTAAAATATTATAATGTAGCAATAAAATGATCTATATTAAGAAGAACCATTGAAGTGTGAGCTAATATAAATAATGGAGGGAAGTTAATGATTAAAAATACAATTTTCGGATTTTTGGGGGTCTTAGATCTTATTAATTTTGCACAAACAAACAAAAAGGCTAAACAAATAGCTTTATAAAAATATTATTATAACAATAGTTTATTCTCATTAATATATCATATAAGCTCAGAATAGAATTATCTAATTCTTGACAACGAACTTATTTATGAACATCTAAACTAATGTAGAATGAAAAACGCTTTTATGAGTTAATTAACGCTTCAACCAATCTCCTAAAAATTAAATAAGTGTATTCTCAATCTTAAATATTCTCTTCGCCATTTTTTTTAGAATAGTTAACAAACAAAATAGTTTATAAAGAATTTTTCGAATTTTAAAAAACCCTTAAATTCAACTTCCTAAACTGAAAAAAGGTAATATTGGGCAATTTTCCAAAACTCCTTTGCAAAGCCATTTGGCAGAACTTTTATATTAATACCGTTAGTAATAATTTATTGATTAAACACATATTTTTGCAATGTTATAATAACAAATATAAAACAAAAATTATTCATTAAAAGACGTTAAATAGGATAAAATTAAAAAATTACGTTATTAATATTTAAATTTTAATCATATATAGGAAGAAAATCCATTGTTTAAGCTTATTTAAGCGATAACTTAAACAATTATTGTTTATTTATAGGGTTTAAATATAAGTTTTTACCAATAAAAATAATGGCTCACAAATATATAATTTCTAACAAGTTTTTCAATAAGGCATAAAATAATTTCACATTCAATAATTTAACTAGAATAAAAATTGGGATTTTTATTAAGAATTTCCATCAACAATTCCAGAATATATTTCCTTAATATCCTAATAATCCATCTTTATCCCCCCTTAGGATAATTTTTAAAAATTATGTAAAGAATTATTTTTAAATTCATTAGGAATGTATGTTATAAAAAAATTCTCTTCAACCTATGAATTAAATATTAGAGAATTGTTTTATTGATTAAACATTTGAATAATATAAAAATTCTAAAAAAAATAATGGAAGTGTGGCAAGCAGTAATGATACAAATGATACCTAAAATATATTTTATTAAGATAAATAACAAATATTAAAACAGTATTGTTAGGGAGTATTGGATTGCTCTATTGATTAATTTTCAGTACATTTTTTATAACATTCAAATATGCAAACTGATATATTTTATGAAAAAATTTATTCAAATTTTTGTAGCAAGCTTATTGACCTAAACGTGAATTTAAAAAAGGAAAATGGAGAATTTTAATTTGTGAAATTTATTTAAAATAAAAGTTAGACATATTTTAGAGCTCATGGCAAAAAGTTTATTCATAATTAAATGTAAAAACTAATTTAAAAGTACATTAATCATAAATTATAATAAATTATTTATACATTTGGGAAATCAAAGATTTAAATTTAAGAAGATAGAACAGTAGAAGAATCAATATTAGATGAGAAATTAAGAATATTATGCAAATAAAAAAACTTCAATTATTGTAATGCATTAAAATAGTACATGGAAAATTATTATTAATAATTTTATATCAATCTTAAAGATTATTTATTATCAGATAATAGTAAATATAATTAACATGACGAAATGATAGAAAGTATAAATTAACAACGATAATTCAAATTATTCAATGACCCTCTGCAAAATTAATTTTTCTGTTTTAGTAAATCTCTTCCAGTTAGAAGAGTCAATTAAATTATAAATTTATTTAATAGCAAGGAATAATAATCAGTGGAATAGAATATTTAACATCATAAAGACGATTTTTAACAGATGGAAATCTACGATTCCTAATAAGAAGTCTAAGGCCCCCCTCCCCCGATATTACTCAAGAAGCAAAAATCAATCATTTGATCATTCATTTAACCATTATTTATTTATAATAATCAGAAACAATCAGCTTAGCTTTACTAAAAATAGTATAAATAAAAACATAAGTAAAGTAAAAGTTAGATAAAATAAAATAAAAAAATGATTATTAAAAAAATTATTCATCTATTAAAATATTACATATTAACATATATTTAAATGTTTACAAAAATAAATTTCGATTATTGACAATATTTATTTGATGATTATCTATAATCGAAATCTTTTAATAACATTTTTATGATCATATTAACTTTACGATGAACTAATTTGATAGTATTTTATATAATACTCAATTTAACAAAATTAATTGAAAATAATTAGTTTAATGGTTTTATGATAAATCTCTTATAATAAATTTAATCAAATAAAATGAATGATCAGGAATGAAAGTTCATTATTTAAATTTGGGCCAACCATCGTATTTTATAAATAATAAATCTGGTAAAAGTAAGTTATCTCAAGAAATGAAAATGAAGACAAATAAGAATAAACATAGACTCAACATGAAAAAAAAAACAATTGAAAAGAATATTACTGGTCAGGCTAAATAAAGCCAATAATAGATAAGTATTTATGTAAGTACATAATACTTATTAAAATATGCCAGTGATAATTGGGTTAAAAAAGAAAATATCTCCTCCCTGCTTTAACATGACCCTTTTTTTGATGTAGAATTTTGAAAAAAAACTTCCAAATATTTTGATATTTATTATAATATTAATAATTAATGTTTATGTTCATCCTTATTCACCACATAAATAATTAATTGCTTATTATAGGTTTTTATCTTTTTTATTATATGCTTAAATTGCAACTTCTTCAGAAAATCCAATTTATATTAATTATGCTATTTCCTTTTTTTCTATCTCTTTCTGTTTTTTTTCCTATTATTCCTTTTTCAACTTTTCCTATCTCCTCTTTTTCTTTTCTGCCTCCTTTCTATAATAAACTTTCATAGGATCTTAAAATTTAGGATCATGAGGACGATAACTATTACTGTTAAAACCCATGCCACCAACACGAATATGTGGATACATTCTATAAATACTAATGGCCTATTCACCATATGGGTCAATACATGTTCCAAAAAAATTAAATTAAGTTACAGGGATATATTATCTTTAATCTTCTTATTCCTATTAAATTTTAGCTATGATAATAGCTAATTAATCACCATCTTTCAATCCATATTCCTTAAAACTAACCTTTTATTATGTAAGATTTCTTCCCCTAAAAGCTAATTTAAATTAATCTTCTTACCATTCTCTTTCTTACATTAATTGTTTACTTAAAGCACATAATTTCATATCTTAAGGAAACTATCTTTATTCAATCTCTTCATATACGTTTTTTAATAATAGTTTTATCATTGTATTTATTATATAATTTATACTTACCAAAAAATAATAATTTATAAATGAAGCATAATAGATGATATATATCAATTCATTTTTTATAATTGACTGAAGTATGAACTAAATTCAAGAATTAAATGTAAGAATAACTCCATTCAAGCGATTACTCTTTCATCAAGTATCTAAACCTTTATTCATAAAATTGTTTACAATAATGAGGAACTAATATCAATGTCTGAAAAGCAGTTGATTTTCTATTCCTAATTTCATTAATAAGCTCATTTAACATAGTATTCAATGGCATTTAATTTTGAATGAGTTAATAAGTACCAATCCCTAAATTTTTAATATTAAAAGTCCCAAATAAATCATTCATAATTTAATGACTAGCATGTTAATTTACCATTAAATAAATGAATTATCCATCATCTATTAAGTATATACCAGTTAATGATATTTGTGATGGATTGCATGGTACTGTTGGTGGCAAATTCCTTATATCTCCAGTCACCTTTGAAAAGGGTGTAGGTTTAATAGTCAATAAATTATCAACTCTATATATTCTAGGATAATATCTATAAGCAAATGCCATAAAACTACATGTCATAATTCTATTGTATTATATGATTCGTGCATCAGGGTTGATTGATCCTGTGCAATATAAAGGGCTTCTTCTTACTGAATGAATATATATTGGGGATAGTTTCATACATTATGGAATTTGTAATATGTCTAATCTTGCAGAATTGCAAATAGTTCTATATGCATGTAGAATGTTTTATAATTGTAGTTTTATTTCATCATTAACTTTCTGTAATTAGTTCTTAAATACGAATGGAGTGAATTTACGAGATAAAAAACATGCTAAAGCTAGATAATCAACACTATTAAATATATTTCCAATTCCAATTGCAATTCCAAATGAATAATTGATTATCCTTATTCTCCTTTAACCATCTTTATTTGAATATAACATTGCAAATTGTAGACAAGCAGGTTTCTTTAATTTTTATTCATGTTCAAATAATACTATTGTATTTTTATCACTATCAAAAGCACTTATAACAATTTATTTTTATTAAATAATACCCATTGATCCATAATATCCATTCAATATTAATCCATTACCAAATCTACATGTATATTAAACTTAAAAGGCAATGTTTTTAGTTAGATTATGATATATTAAATAATATAAATGTTGACTATGAAAGTTCTATAAATAAAGTGGTATATATTAAATATTTCCTCCAGTAAGACTACTTATATGATGACATGTTGGTAAATCAAAGAATTTGTATTGATTGCTACCAATGAAAAAACTATCTACTGAAACCTTTTATTTATTTAATCTATCTGCTAATTATTCATAATATTTAATTATTGGTGTAAATGGCTTTTTCATTTGTTATTTAGTACGTTGTGAGAATGACCCTTTTCCAAATAAACAAGGTGATCCTGTAAACATAAATATCTTTCCAGTATGACTTTTAAATGCATTTAAAGCACATTCAATAGTTGATGTAAATCCATTAATTTATTTCTTCAATTCTATTTTATTTTGTTATATTATCCAATTTAGTAAATCAATTATTTACTCTTATTGATTATTTGCATGAAGCATGAATCTATCTTCTTTAATAGGTAAAAAAGCATTTTAAAAGTTAGGAATTTATATTTTTTGTTTATATCCGTCTTTTGTGTTTCTTATAACCCAAATACTTTTATCAAAGAAAATAAACCCAACATGAATAGCTTTTCCCATATTTGGTAATGCTGCTTTAATAGCTTAAAATAATTAAACATTCCATGCATTTCCCATCTCTATACAAAAAACATAATAAATTTTAGATGGATCTTTTCTGAAATATTAACTTCTTTATACTAATTTTAAATCATAAACATATGAATTTGGGACTTTTATATTAACTCCTTTAGGAGTCTTATGCTCACATATATTACATATAAATTAAGCATATTAGATTTTAAAACTAGGATTAAGATAAGCATGACATCTTCCACAACGAATAGGTTTAGTCATTTCTATTTATTAAATATTTTAATATGCTAATGGTTACACTATTACTCCCATTGGTAATAATGTTTGTTTTGTAATAGAAGGATCTATAGTTAATGATTCAAAGATAGGTCTTATAAACTTTTTACTAGCATTAAGTGTTGAATCCATTATTATTGGATTATCAGGATGTACTCCCATTACATCAATCTTTAAAAAATTACTTTCATCTTTTAATGGTCTAGGTATCTTATTTTAAGTTAAACCATTTGTTGTTGATATTGAAGGTCTTATTGGTGGGTTATTTTTATCTTTTATTTATTTTTGTTATTTGGTTATGACGTGTTATGGTTTTGGGCTATCATAATTTATTTATTATTATTAAGCTTTTGGATTCAATATTGGTATTTAAGATTAAGGAACATTTTTTTATTTTTATTTCTTATATTTATTTAAATGACGATATGCCATCTATCAATATTACTAATTTTAATAATAATCATATATCAAATAAAATCATTGCAATAATTGTTCAATATTTGTTTAGATATAAATTATGCTCTTTATTATACTATTTACTAACCTAATTATTTGATCATTGCTTATTTATTACTAAATATCTCAGTATCTTACTTTAATGACCAAACTTTACCTTCAAATTTTCCATTTGTCATATAATACATTATATAAGCTTTTTAAAATGGTATATTTTAGTCTTTGCATTTTTGATTTAGTTTTTCTCTTAATTAAGTTTGTTATTTATTTATATTAGTTTATTAATTTGGTTTTTTATTTAGTAACTCTTTCATTTTAATTTGTTCTACTATCAATTATTTCTATTGTAGTGGTAATTTATTATCCATCTTTTTAATTAAGTTAATGTTTGTTTATAATTACTAATTAACTTTATTTAAGTGAAGAATATCTTTGACTAATTTTTATCTTTGAATTTTTTATTGAAAATAATTATAGTAAAGGCAAGTTTATAAATTTTTAATTATTTTTTTAAAGTTAAATTTAGTTTGATAATTTAGCATCATTGAAGTGATATAATTAAACAATTTTTATTTATCTTATTAGCTTGTAATTTTTGTTGTAAATAGAGCAAGTAAATCAGGATTAACAACAAGATTAGATATAATTTGATGAATATTAATATCCTTCTTCTATTTAATTTAATAGCTTTTTAATTTCTATTTATCAGAATATTTATGAAAGATTTAAATAACTTTTCTATAATCCTGAGTGCTATAGAATTAATCTTACCTATCTTTCTATTAAAAGAAAGTTTAACTTCTTTGTTCATATTCATATTGATATTCATCTTTTTGTCCATGTTATAAATATTTGAATAATATTTAATTTTAATTAAATTTAAAACAAATTAATCGACTATTTTAAGCAAGTTAAACAACAGTTTTTATTTTGACCAATTATTAAAAATTCAGTTTTTTAATAATTTTCTTCCTTTACTTGATTGAAGTTAATTTCTTATTGATTTTATAATGTTAAGGAAATTTATTTACAATCTATCCTCTAATGTAATGATCATGTAAAATCATTATGTCTTAATATAAAGAAAATCTATTTTTTTCATTTGAATTTTAAAGGTTTAATGATTTTTTGCCTTATTAATATAATCCTTTTATGAAATCAGTTTACATTATTTTATAATTTGATTAAAATAGTATTTAAATTATTATTGCATATATATATATATAAGAAATATAATAATTAATATAATGTTAAAAAAGTTATATGAAAAAGTTGTAGAAAAATTAGGTGATTTTTCACCAATAAGCTCATTTTTCAAGTTTATTTTCGATCGTTATTTGAGTACTTTCATAGATCGATCAATAACTTTAAATGATTTTAAAAATGGACCATTATAACTTAGTGATTTACCACTAAGAGTTGATAAAATTAATGAACAAATACTATTGTCATCACCTTATATCTTACACACAGGACATCTTAAAAAACTTAAAATATAGTTACCGAGGATAAGTAATATTACCAAATAGAGTATTAAAATAAATGCTAATGAAGTTTAAATTGTACTTAAACCGAATAAATAATTTGCACAAAAATTAGTTAAACAAAAGAAAAAACAGTTTTAAGAAGAATACTTAAAAAAAGATAAAGATTAAATGTATTATTAATAAGAAGAAGAAGTAAATTTATTCAAGTCTTTAATTAGAGATATTTTATCTAATATCATTATCAATGTAGATTCGATAATTGTCAAAATATTTATGAATACTCCTAGTTAATAGAAAAAGTAATAAAAACCTCAATATTATCTAATGTTAAGAGCTTAATAAATATTAATGAAAAAACCTAATATTGATTAATACTCATTTGAATAGTAATTGAAAACTAATTAAAATACTTAATATTTTGGATTGAAAATAGGCTCAATCAATTCTTTTATATTACTATAACATGATGAATACTCATTTACTGTAAATTAATAATAGAAAAGTCCATTTAAAATATCAGATAATAATCCTAATTGTATATTAAAAATAGGTAATGATAAATAACCAATAAAAATGAAGATAGCCAAAATACCAACTAAAATTATTACTTTTGTGAATATATTCAATATAGAAATTATTCTTTAACCTATTCAAATTAAAATATTGAGTCGATTTATTACTCAAATTAAATAATTTAAACATATGTTTGGTGTCGCTATTTAAATTATTAAGAATTAATTGGCAAAAATAACAAAAAAGTAGTAAAAAGAGTTTTAACCATTAGGCTAATAAAAATAGAAATATGAGAAAATGGATTTAATGAGTAGTATTTTATATTTTCCTTTAAATTAAAAGAGAAATAGTAAAGGAATAATGGATTAAGTATTAAGGAATTCAATTAATTTAAAGTAAATTAATCTAAAATCTTAAATTAATTAGTATAAAAATTAATTTAAAAAGGTTTAATAAAATTTATAATTTTAAGTCGTATCTAAAATTAATTGTATTTATGTTTCCATTCTTAAATAAAATTGCACTTCTAAAAATATTTACCAAAGAAATTGGCTAAAGTATAAATAGTCTAAAAAACAAATGTAGAAATTTAATAATTCTATTAGTAAAAGTCACTTTTTATTAAGAATTATTGATATTAGCTTTACTTAAAAAAATGCCAAAATTAACAGATTTTAATTTTTAGACATAATATTGAATACTTAAAATAGTTAATAGAAATAATTAAAAAAATAATAATAATTAAAAAAGTTTAATATAAATTAACTAAATGGTCATTATTGTGCAAATACATTAATTTGCTTTAAAAAAGACATAAAAAAGAAATAATATAACTAAGATAAGAGTTTAATAATACATTATCCATATTATGAATAATACAAATAAATTAAGTAGGGTATAAATATCTATTATAAAAAGCAAAATAATTTATTAAATATATCTTGTATTATTCATCCTATATACTTATAAGTGAATAATAGAATCTTTATAGATTTTTTGCATATTTTTAATCCTATTCTAATGTATAAGAAATGGTTCTAAAAAATTAATAACAAAAAAATGGAAATGGAAGTACTTTAAAATCATGAACCTATTAAGAAAGTATATACTAAATTTATTAATCATAGTAAGTTTATTAATTTTAATGAGAGTAATAGTTTTAAATATTAATAACAGTAATCTCATACATAATTGAAAGTTATGATTAATATCTAAATTAAAGAAATATAACTGAATTATAGATTTTATAATTTAGATCATATATAATATGATTTTTAGTTAATTATATAATACTAAAGATAATAAAAATTATTTAATAATCATACATGTTTTTGTAAATAAAGAATTAAAAAGAATTATTTTGAAATAAAAATTAATCAAGTTTATATTCCAATCAATATAAGTTAATAATAAAAATAAATCAAAATAGTATATTAATAAGTTTTTGTTAATTACATCACATCTAATAATATTAAGAATAAATTAGGTAGAAAGTTATTCTAAATAAAAGCTAATATAAAACCATGTATACTCCCATCATTATAATTTAAGAAGAAAAGACATTATAAGAAAATAATACATAAAAATGTGTAATAAAATAAAATACAGATTTCATTAATATATATGAAAATATTTGTAAGTAAAGGCTTTAACTAAATAATTTAACCTATTTATGATTAATTGAATAGAATTAAAGTAATAGTCTAATTATTTAAAAAATGTATTAATTAAATTAATCAAATAGAGTAAAATTAAATAAATAAAATGAGTATAAGTAAAAATGAGGCCTAAATATAAATATTCTAAATATTTTTATCTATATCTTTTATAAAAGTATACTTTTTTAATTATAATCTACTTTTGAAGTAAATATTCTTTTATAAAGATGAATCCACTAAATAAATAACTATTTTTAACATTACCTTAATGAATACAAAGAATAAAATTTGTAAATTTAAACATATTTAAAAATAAGAATAATTTACTAATTAGCATATGAATTTAGATAAAGTGAAATCAAGATGCATTTACCTTTATAAAAATGTTTAAGATTTAGTGTTGTTTAATGAATCATTATAAATTGTGAATTTTGAAAACAAAGTCTTAAAAATAATCAATTCTTTTCATAAAAAAGGAAGTTTATTGAATTTAACACATAGTTTAAAATTATCAATTAAATAGTTAAGGTAAAATTAGAATAATATAAAATGTTAAAATATTAGGTATAAGTATCATATAAAGAATTAATAAAAAAAGTATCTTTAACCTTTAGTTTAGGCAAATGAATAATAATAATAAGAATGTAAAAAAGAAATTGATTATTCGAAAGGAATTCATATTTTGGCTTCTTTATAAAATTTAACTTTCAGATTTGGTGACTTTTAAATCTAAAATTTTGATGAAATTCATAATGAAATAAAAAATATAAATGGTTTTATTTAAAGTAAAAAAAATAATATAAAGAGTCCCCTATTCGAAAAAAAAAAATAATTAAATTAAATTTTTTAATTTAAAATTAAATTAGACTTCAAACTTACTAATATAAATATTGACTTACTTCCATTATATGATAAAATTTAGGGAATTTATTTTTTTTCTCATCAAAGATTTTTATTCCATTTTAAAAATATTTCTATTGGATATAAAAATTATCATAAATTTTAGTAAAAGAAAATATAATAAAAGATCGCCATACATTAATTAAAAATAAATATAGAATTTATTATTTATAATTTGATTAATTAAGATAAAGATCCTAAAAGTAATTTAATTTTATTGATTGATAAGACTAATACATTAAAAATTATATAAAATTTAGGTTTCCATCCATTGGCCATCATTTCAAAATCTAAAATAACTTTAATTATATAATAAATTATAACATTTACTCTAGATAAGTATTTTAATTTATAAATTGAGACTGACTTACCTTAAGCATAGATCAATTTATGCTTTTAGACTATTAAAAACATAAACAATTTTATAAATAGTCTTAAATATTCATTTAATATAGTTGAATAAAAGAAACTATTTAAAAGAAGTTAAAGTCATGAAGAAGATGATATGGCATTCTAATTTTATTTCTAGTAAAGTTAATAAAGAGAGAAATATTTAAAATCATTATAATTTAATTTAACATAATTCAAAAATAATATAATGAGAAAGAAGATTTAATTTAAAAGTTAAAAAATAATTATAAATATTATTGATGGATCTCATTTCAACTTTATTTAGAATAGTTAAATAGCAATGAATATTTAGTAAATATAATAAAAATAAGGATAAAAAGTTTATTAAGCAAAAATAGTTCATTAATATGTAACAAATAGAAAGGAAAGCAAATAAATAAAAAATAAAAATATCAAAAGTAAATTAATTGATAATAAATATTTATTAAAGGCGATTATATAAAAACCACGTGTAGCATTAAAAATATTTAAAGGTGAATAAACATTAAATATGTCAATAGTATTCAATATTTAAAATACTCTAATAAAATGTACAAATTATCAAAATAGATCATTTTCATAAATGTAGTTATTAAGTAGTCATAGTTTAATTCAATCTAAGATAGATATAACATAAACTAATACATAAAGGAGTATATTATTGATAAATAAACTTTCTAAATTGAAAATTGAATATAATGACAAATTTAGATAATTTTTTCAATTACTGATTAAATCTATTGAAAATAATAAATAAGAATAATAATTTGTTATCATTGAGTAATAAGATCAAATATAATTTGAAGTGGAATAATAACAGAAAATGGTTATTCTATAGTTTTATTTTCATAAGTTTAATGTCATACTAAGCATAAATATGAAAATAATAGGAATGTAAGTTCTATTAGTTAAAAATTAAAAAATATAGATGTAGGATCTATATGGAAAATTATCATTACCTCAAGATAAAAACCTTTTAATAGAAAAGCTTAAACTTTGGATCAAGAATTCAGCTTTTAAGTCAATTACTTCAATCATTGGAAGTTTCACTTTGAGAGGATTAATGTATTTTTTCTAAATTGTTTTTAAAATTATTATGAAGATAATTTTCAATGGAACAAGATTATTCAATGCTATATGATATATTTATTTATTAATATGTAAAATAATAATGCAAAAGAAAAAGAGATAATTTAATTAAATAAAAAGAGATGTCATCTAAAAAACTAGAATTAAAAAGCTATTAATCAATATGAAAACATTCAAGGGCAATTAGCTAGAAGAGTTTCAAAAATGGATAAAATTAACAAATGGCTGAATAAAGCTAAAATGGTACCAAGACAATTAGAATTACTAATTAAATAATCATAAGATATTAATCTATAAAAATATTTAGATTAAGTTTGCTAGAATTTGATTAAACCACAATTAAAATCATCTGATGTACAATTTTTAGTTGAATTAATAAGTAAACTTCATCAGACATACCCTGATTTCAGTTAGAAAATAACTAATACAATAATGAAATATATAGATTGTAATGAAGTATTAGAACTTAATAAGAAAATAATTAGAAGAGGATTATTGCTTAATTTAATATGTGAGTTATTTATTTGTGGATTACCAATTTCATTTGAAAAGATAATTCAAGGTCTTAAATAGATATTTTCCACTAAATAATTTGAAAAAGCATTATTTAATTATCAAATTGCAGCACATTTCATTTAAAATTATTCATTTGAATTCTTGGGAAAAAAAAGTAAATGTCATTAGAATTTATAAATTCATAAGTTGATTGGTGCTCCTCTGAATGAATAAAAAAAGAATAAATTATATACTTATTTTAGTAATTTTATCTAATGGTTTTAAGCAAGATTAATGTAATTTGCTAATAAAATGCCTAAAGCATAATAAATCATTAGATCTCTTATTCATGTACAATAACTATTAGGCTTATAAGGGCATATAAAAGTACCATAGCCTAAAGCCCCTTAATAATAAATTCCATAATAGAAATTATATAATAATATGTAAGAATATTAATTTTATACTAAATTCCCATAAATTACATAACTATACAAAAAGAAATAAAAATAAGATGATAAAGCAAGAGACCGTTAATAAATGAATCTTTTTCTTAAAAAGATTAATTTACTTAATAATATTGAGGCATCGAATGGAATCGCTAGATAATTTTTAAAATAGTTTAATTAAAGTAAAAATAGGAAAATACTTCAATAATAATTAATTCATCAAAGAAAATAGACTCAACCTTTGATGTACTATGCTAGACTATTGACTATTATATGTAAATATTAGAAAGATTATAGTTAATATATTTATTAATCAATTATAGATAAATTCACTAAAATTAAAAAAAGTACAAATAATGTTTAAAATGATAAAAAGAAAAGATTATTAAATTTATTATGTTAGTTTGTTAAATTTAAATTATTCTCACCTTAAAGATGTCTTTATTTACTTAAAGGATTTATAAATTAGATTAATTCTACTTTATTTTCATGTTAGTTGATATAAATTTTATTATAAAATTGTGGAAGATATTTATTCTTGAATTCAGTAAGTTCATAAAAGATGAAATAATAATTAAGTTTTTTGTCAAGAAGTATTTAAGCTAGCACATTAAAAGCTTAGCAATAATCATCATTAAAGAGATGCATGAAGGCAGTTCTATAAAGTAAGATAGATAATAATGTAATTGTTAAATAGGAGATAGATAAAGATGAGTAAAGATTATAATAATTAATTGAATATAAATTAAATAAAGAGAATTTTGATTAAATTGCTAAATTAATATAAGAGATGGATATATCCATTTAAGATAAATTAATCAAAAGGATATTTAATTGTATTAAAAAATATAGATATCATTAATTAAACAGTTTAGCAGTATTAACATTAATACTCTCTTAAAAACATATGCCATAAATATCTAAGAAACTTATATAGAAAATAAATCAACACTTTAAAACTAATATAGGGAATTCTGCTCAATAGGATATTGCTTTAGGCAGATTCTTTGGTGAATTATATACATATCAAGTTATTAACAAAGAACAATTATTAGAGTTTATTGATTATTTAGTTAATGAAAAAGATTAAAAGAATAGAAGTTTAAGAGTGGAAATGTTTTGCCAATTATTTGATTGCGTTTTATAAAATTTCACACATAAAAAATACATTAATTTGAAGATATATTATCTTGTGAAAGCAGCTAAATTACTTAAAATTTCCATACAATCTCGTGATATGCTTAAATTTGAGATGGAGGATTTAATTGAAAAGTGTTAACCTATTATTAATAAATTTAAATAGAAATAAGATTTTTTGAAATTGGAGAAAATTATTAATTAGTATAAAGATAATTCATAATTAATCTCTATAATATAAAAAGCTGCAGAAACTTGTAAACAAATAAATTAAGATGAAATCTAAACTCAATACAGGAATAAAAATTAGTAAAAAGTTATAAATAAATAAGAATAAATCATTAAAAATAAATAAATCAATGATTAACTAAATAAATAATTTGAACAAGAGATTATATAACATATTAAAAAAGAATAATAAATTTTAAAAAATAGAATTGTGAAACCTGGGTTATAAGAAGATGAAGGTCCACGTAAAAAGTAAAAGAATAAACCTAAGAAAAAAGCTTTATTAGTTAAACAAGATGGGAAGATTGTTGCTAAAGAAATTAAAAAGAAATAAAAAAATAATGATTTCTGATATTGAAACATATATTATATATAATTATAATATAAATAATATTTATTATAATGCAAAATAAAGAGAGATTAATAAATATTATTCAATAGTCAATTGAACAGTCATAAAAAAGAATTTAAAAAATAAAAAAGCAGTTATTTTTTACAATATCCAAATAATAATTAAGGAATTTCAGTATGATGCACATGATGGACAAATAACATACTTTATCTAAAATCCTACCATATAATAATTGATGAATAATTTAATTAATTATAATTTATGAAATATCTTTTAAAGTTGATATTGTAAATAGTTAAATATAATTAAAATGCAAATTGTTAGTTAATTTGTAAATAGAATAATCATCTTCTCTTTCTTTTTGTAGGTCTTTATGATTATTAGCTTTCATCATCTTCTTCTTAATAGTCATCATCATCTTCTTCTTAATATTCTTAATCATCATCATCATCACTTTAAACATATTCTTAAGATTAATCAACGTCTTCAAATTCTTATTCTTTGGATTCTGATTCACTATTTTTTTAATGTTTTTAAGAATCTTTTTTACTTTTTTCACTTTATTATTTACTCATGATATATTATTATATTTTTTATAATCATTCAATTAATACATCATTTTAGTATCATATCAATTGATAAAATATAATTTAGTTAATAATTAAAATTATCATATATTATATAGATATTTATTTAAAGGAAAAATATATCACATATTTTATCAATAATAGTATTATTTGCTTGCTAAGATCAATCAAATGAATTTATTTTAATTTTTTTTTGTCTAAAGATCAGTTTTAAGTTTTAGATATATATATATTGGCAATAAATAAAAAATATAGGAGTGTAATAGTCTTATAATTTAGTATTAAATTTATATATAATTAAAGCGGCAATTTGTTTTCTTATTTATAAATAGCATCCATGTATAAATAAGCAAAATTAAGAATTTTATATCAGAAAATAAAATAAATAATATTATATTCATATTTTATATTAATTATTAATAATGAGCCGGAATGCAAGACCAAGACAATAAAATTTCCAAAAGGTCTTCCAAAAAATCAATTCAAAATAATTATTCTTAAAATAAATAACCAATGGGGAATAATAAATAAAACCAAAAATAAATAATGAAATCCAAACCCCAAAAACATGGAAAGTAGAGCCAATTAGTACTTTACATAAAAATATCTAAATGCAATAATATAAGAGACTTAAAAAAGAGCATATTTTACCAAAAAATGATATTTACTAACTTAATTAAATAGATCATGCATTTTATAGAGGATATATTAAAAAATTATCATATTCGGCTTTAATCTCATAAAGTCTATTTGAGAATATTATTATTTAGTTAGAGAAACAAGCTGGTCGATAATTATCAAATATTAATGTTAAGACAGCAAAAAGTTGGATGAAGTCAGTCTTCTAAAATGAAAATATTAATATAAAACATCATACATAAATAGTTTAAGAGTATATGGATTAATTATTTAAATATTGGAAATCTAGAAGATAGGAATTGAAATCTCCTTTATTAAGAATATATTGGAATGCCTTAAAAGATGATGGTGATCAAAGAAGAGCATTTAGGCCACGTGCAGATTAAAAGAAGAGAAATCTAAGAGGTCATAAAACTAAATCAAGCTAAGAAGAGATAAGAAAAACATTAGATTATTTTTTACATGATATTTAATAGTCTTATCTTCTTTCTAAGAGGATTTATTTAAGGGAGGAATTGAAACTTAGTAAATTTTAACAATAGACATTATAATTTAACAATTCTCTTAAAGCACTTGTTAAAGAGATAATGTTTTAATAAAAATAAAGCTTAAATCAGATTCAGAAGACTAATGAAAATTACCATACAATTAAAAATTAATATTAAAATTATAAGAAAGATTTACCTGTAATAGTAGAATAGCGTAAGCAAAATTGTCCTAATTTTATTCTTACAGTATTAGCATTAGCATAAAAAAATAAACTAGATATTGATACAATGTCAATCAAACATTCAATGTCATCTTTGAGTGTTATTACATAATAAAAATAGGCAATTATTGATAATCAAGAAACTCATTAACAACAACTATATTTTAAATTTGGGCTAGAAGTTATTAATAATTAATATGGATAATTTATTAATAGAGTACCAACTATTAAAAGAGAAAAACCATGGCTTATGATGAATGATTATTTTGGGAAAAAGCATAAATATATATGCAGTAATTCATTTTTTTGGCAGAATGATAATGAAGAAACTAAAGACTTGAAGAAGAAAACAGATTTAGATTTTAAAAAATTTAAATAAAATTATGGAAATAAAAGTCATATACATATATGAAAAGATATATTAAATAAATTTAAAAAGATATTTAATTATATGTCAAACAAAGGAAAGCAATCTAATAAGACAGGCAGCAAAATAACCAAGACAAATGCTAAATAAAAGTTGAGCCCTCAATAATTAGAGTAATTAAAGTCAACGTTCGACCTTTTCGATTAAGATGGAGGAGGAACTATTGACCCTATATAAATACAGAAGATCCTTTCTGATTTAGGATTAGATAGACGTAACCCCATTGTATTTCAAATGATAACTGATTTACAAGACCAGAACAGACCACTTAATTTTGATTAGTTTGTTGAGATTATATGTGATAGATTAGGTGATACTAAATCTAAAACAGGACTACAAAAATTGTATAATCTTTATGATAGTGACTTATCAGGGACAATTGATTTTTAGAAAATTAAAAATGTAGCCAAAGAATTAGGGGAAACTATGAATGATGATTAAATAGAATAGATGATGCATCATGTGCATGTTCTTAATAAGACTTAGTCTAATTCTGAATTTACATTTGATTAATTCTATGGTATAGTCACTAAAAAGAAATATTGACATTCATTTATTATTTATCAATAATGAATTATAATAATTTATAGGGGATACTATCTTGTATATTAATATTATTTAATTTGAAATAATATTAATAAAAATATTAAAAGACGATAATTGTTATATGATAATATATATAACCGCATAAATCAAAAACCTAATGCTGGTGAATTTTCTAATCTAGCAGTCAATAACTAATAGCCTCCTTAATTAATAAGAATAGTATGTTAATATTGTGCAGATCTTTGCCCATCTGCAGTAACAGCAGTCCATTTATCAGGCCATGTAATATCTTTATAAGTCCCTTGATTAATCATTGGTTATATAGTAAAGATATGTCCTTGTTTCATGATTCCAACTGCTTTATTATTAGAGTAATGAGGGATATTAGGCGCACAATGAAATAATTTACCAACACCATGTCCACAATATGTTTTATTGACTTGTAATCCATGTTCATTACAATATTTATTTATTATATTTCCTACTTCTCTATACATTGTTCCTGGTTTACATATATCTAATGCTCTTTGTAAGGCATTATATGATTTTTACAATAAAAATTTACTAGATTAAGAAATATTTCCAATAGGAAATGTTTAATTAAGATCTACATTATATCCATGTTTCATAACAGTGATATCTATATTTAGAATATCTCCATTTTCTAATGGTCTAGCATCAGGTATTCCATGACAAATGACTTCATTAGGTGAAGTACAAATTGATTTAGGGAATTTGTAATAATTTAATGGACTTGGATATCCTTTTTAACCAATAATATATTAATGTACTACTTTATCAATTTAATCAGTTGTGATTCCTTATTTACTTACTTCATGACCTAAATCCAATGCCTTTCTAGCTATAACAGCAACTTTTCTAATCTTTTATAAATCTTATTTATCATAGACATATATATCTTTTTGGTAAGGTGATTGTTGTTCTTTTTTAGGATATCCAGTCTTATAATAATCTGGACATTAAACTTATTAAGGCACTTTATTCATTACTGATACTGTTGCAGGTCTCAATGGCCCTGTGAACTTAAATGATTAATTTTTCTTTTTTTAAAGTTATTCTTTTGGTATGTGGACAAGTTTATGAATAGGCCAAAATTGTTTAAAACAATCTTGACTACAAAAGAATGAAGGCTATAAATCCATCTTTGTACAAATTGGACATTGCATATGAGACGATTTTTAACATCCTACTGTAAAGCATTTCACCATTGTTTTTTACATATATAATAATTAATGTTATAAAAAGGAGAATAAAAGAAGATTTCATAATAAGAGAAATAAAAACTAAGACAAAATTTAATCCATGATCATTTACATCATCAATTAAATCCTTTATTCAGTTTTCATAAGACAGGTATTATATTTCCTCATCATCATGATTAATTACCAAAACATCCTTAATTAAAATCATTTAAACCATTAGATTCTACAAAACCTATCCCTATAAATTATGTAGTCTTTGCATTAAGAAAAATATATTGCCATAATCGTGATTTCTTTAATGCTTAATAAGAAACTATTATAAAGACATTGAAGCCAGGTTTAATTTCATATTATGGAAAGTATATGTCTTTAATTGTGCCTACTGTATATGTGTTTAAAGTACTTTAGTATAAAGCATATAATGTTAGAAATTTTTTTATTGCTTCGACTTTGATGATTGCTAGTAAGCTGATTGATAAATCATTAAATTTTATAAGGGAGGAAGTACAAGAATATAGAAGGAAGAAATTGGCCAAAAAATTCTTGAAATAATATGGACAGGGATTTTTTTATAAAATTTTAGATCCACATAATAATGTTGATCTAATAATAGAAAATTGATTATTTAATTTTATTATATATATGATTAATAAATATATTGAAGCAGAGAAATCTTTATTAAAAGATTTAATTTTTTTGTTATTTGATTTCAAAATATCTTGAATTAAACAAATTTGATTCTAAAATATTCTGGATGAAATATTGATTTTCGATATAAATAAGTTTTCGGATAAAAATACTCCTGAATTTTATTGAATTTTCCAGAATTTTAATTTTATTTCAGAATTTTAATTTTATAATTATGAATAATAATTGAATAATTAGATTAATAATATTTTAGAATTGTTTACAGCCAGCATATATCTGAATAGGTAAGAAAGCATTTAGATATACACTATAATTTTAAATAACATTAATAAATACTAATTATTAATTGTTTAAATAATAACTTTTATATTATTATTTAATATTAGTAATAATTTCACCATCAGCCTTTTGACCTCATTTAGCAGCGTGGCCCATTTGTTGACTTGGTTAGCGCGAAGGTCTTCGTGTAATTTCCCAATAACTAATATTAATAATAATTATAAATGTTTTTATTTATATAATTTAATAATAATACATTATGATTGATAGTAGATTAAAGTTATTTTGTCTTATTTGTAATCAAATTAGTATTTAATTCCTTTATAGGTGAAGTAATAGAGTTTTGATTTTAAAATAAAAATTGAAGTTTTTTTTAAACTAATTAATAATTATTGAGTTTTACATAATATTTATGTATAGGTCAGTAAATTAATACCTATAAAGCATTATAGTTTAAAAATTAAATAACTAAAAATACATAACAAAATGAATTCATATAAATTTTTAAATTTTTTTTCACTTATTATAAAATAATGTCTTAGGTAGTGACTTAACAAAAGAATAAATTAAGAAAATTTTGAAATTGATAATTATTATAACATTAATTACTGATAACAATATAATATAATTTAATTAATTTATTACCGAACAAAAATTAATGACTATAAATGATATTAAAATCAATAATGAATCATAAATATTTGTTTAATTCTTCTTCTTTTAGTTTTAAATAATAAAATAAAATTATTCAATTTTATGATTTTGTTAAACATTTATCCATAGAGTTAATTAGGAGTAAGGTTGAAATCACCTCCTATTAAAACTTATGGATCTGAGTTTTTGTTAATTTATAAGAAATTAAAGAGATTTATTTATTACATTATTTCTAGTTTATATAGCATTTCTTTTTAGTTTAGATAAACACAGGCTGTGAGGTTTAATAGTAAGCGATTGCAGAATTGATTTTTTTATAATAATAATAATAATCATGCTCTCGACCCAGTTTAATCCTGATTGGAAGGGTTTATAATTAGCCATCTGTCAATACGATTTTTATTGTTTTTATCTACTTTTCTTTTTCTTTTCTTTCTCTTTTTGAAAACTTTATTTTATTTTAAGTTTCCACACATCTTGATAGCGCTGTTTATTGTAGAATTCACATATTTTCTCTGAT
Source organism: Lipophrys pholis (assembly GCF_963383615.2). Taxonomy (NCBI): domain Eukaryota; kingdom Metazoa; phylum Chordata; class Actinopteri; order Blenniiformes; family Blenniidae; genus Lipophrys; species Lipophrys pholis. The sequence continues at coordinate 26,409 of NW_028292231.1, forward strand.
TTTTCTTCTGATATCGAATGAGAAGATTATTTAGGCTTATGCTATAATTGTGAGCTTCACTTAGGTGTGTCGTATTTAGAATATGATCGTGATACAGAGTTTTAATTATTTTCCCCATTGATTAAGGAATATATTTTATCTTTACATTAGAATTATTGGCGAAGTTTTATTAATACTTATATTCTTAATTTCCTTGATGCTTATTTAATTTTAAAAGCTTTTAATTATTAGTTTGTCTATAATTGCTTTGATGTTTCCGCCTAAAGTTTCAATTAAATGATTGGCAGTGTTGATAGGTAATAAACAAAATTTTTTGAACTTTAATCTTATAGATTTTTCTAGAATTTACTTATTGTTACTGGTTAAGTATGGATAAAGAGTGTATGACCAACCCAACCCCAACCCCAACCCCAACCCCAACCCCAACCCCAACCCCAACCCCAACCCCAACCCCAACCCCAACCCAACCCCAACCCCAACCCCAACCCCAACCCCAACCCCAACCCCAACCCCAACCCCAACCCCAACCCCAACCCCAACCCCAACCCCAACCCCAACCCCAACCCCAACCCCAACCCCAACCCCAACCCCAACCCCATCCGTATTTGCATATTCAAAAATATTATTAAATTATAAACTCTCTGAAAAAAACAAACATCCAAGAAAAGAGAAAGGAAGATTGGTTCTAAGAAGAATAACAGTAGTCGATAATTAAATATTTAACCCCAAACTGAGAAACGATTGTCACCATTTCCATTTTTTGAAATATTGATTCTATTTTTCTCCAATTAAATTTAATGTTATCTGCTCTTTTTCATTCTGTTAATTTAATTTCGATTTAAATATAAAACAATAAAGCAAAAAGTTGGCCAAAACTTTTTAGATAGTAACAAAATATTCATAAAATGCTTTTATCAGTAAATTGATTGGATTCAATAAAATGTAATAACAAAATCAATGATTAAATCTACATTTTGACCCACTTAATTAATAACTTCTTTATTAAAGGGACAAGACTATGTAAAAAAAAAGCAAGGGATTTTAACAGAAATTTATAAATAGTAAGAGACTGACTAAAAACAAAAAAATTATAATGATGCTGAGGGGTAAAATTTAATCTATGTAATAAAAGGAATTAAAAATCAATATACGGAATTTGGCGATTGCTCTAAATGTAGCCAAATAATTAGATGACTTTATATTATTACTCACTTCTGTTATTAATAATGGAAAAGAAATGAATGTGATGCGTTGTACAATTTAAATAATAAAAATTGTTGAAAACTACTACAAATCAGAAATTAAATAAGTTATGTATACTAAAAAAGTTTTATAAAAAAATATTGTGGAATATTTAATCAATAAAGCAAAACTTTAATCATTTTTAATATGGAAACTAAATATTGATAAGAAGCAAATTATAAATTATCGAAAATTCCTCCTCGGGAATTCTCCCGTCATCCATAAGATAACCACAATACTGAATTTTTAATTGATTAAGATTTAAAAAAATAGATTAAATCATGATATTAAGTAATAAACAAACATTATTGATGAATTATTTTTCAATTATATATTTAATACCTTTGATTTTTATTAATGTTGAACTGTTTGATTATATAGCTTTCTTTTTATTTCTTGTTTTTAAATTGGATTAATATTGTCTACTTCATAGATATCATCTTTTATGGATGTTAGGATAAATATAAAATCATCTTCAAAATTCAAATCAAGGTATAAATTAATACTATTTGTCATAATATACTCCCTTTTCAATTTGTCTTCTAACATGAATTCTCTACACATTTCATTATTAAATCAACGAAAACAAAAATATTAATCAATTAAAAATAATGATTATTATATAAATTTTTGAGGTTTTTAATATTTACATTTTAATATTCTAAAATGAATATATTACATGTTATATTGTTCACTATAAAATTTAGTAAGTAAGTAAATTTTATTCAAAAAACATCAACATCATAAATGTATATAGATAGATATATATTAACGAGGCAAACTTCTTTTACAAAAACATTAGCATTAGATAATTATGATAATGTGCAATCTTTTATTTATAATAGAGGCTATAAAAAAATAAATTTATAGGATGGAATTGTAGATGATTACTTCTTTTCATTCAATTATTATGTAAATACTAATATCTTTTATGTAGAAGTAACTATCAATACAACAATTTATAATTACATTAAACCAGTAGTTGGAATGATGATTACTAATTTGGATGTATCATTAACTAAACAATCATTAGATATTAGTAATTTAACTAATTATAATGCATATCAAAATTATGTGATTGATTTTCCTATAACTGTTAAAAATATTTCATAAATAAATATTTTCCATACTATGGAATCTTTTAAAATTAGTAAAGAAACTCAAATCAATAGCTTTTACTATAATTTTACAATTATTTAAATGGATAATATAAGCTATAAATTACAAATACAAAAAGAAGGAAACTTTATTTTTCATTAAATAATTTATAATTTTTTAATTTTCAAATATCCTACAAGTGTTTATTCTAAAACGAATCTTATATATGTTAGAAACGATTGCTTTATAAATTGTTCTCAAATTAATAAATTATAATATAGTGGAGTTTAAGGTTAATCTAATTTTAAAAGTAAATAAATATCAACAATTGTTGGTATTAGATTAATTGCAAATCAAATAGCCCATTATTAATTTTATACAGATTTCTTTTAAATTAAAACTTTTTGGAGATACATGTAAAATTTTGCTTATATTGGACTTATATATTAAAGATTTATATGTGATGATATCAATTACACCATAGATCCAAATACAAGTTAATGTATTATTTGTAATGGTATAGTTGATAAGTGGGGATATTGTCGATGTCAATTATAGGAATATTGGGATACAAATACATATTAATGTTTTGCTTGTGATAAATATTGTTATTAGTGTGCTGCTGCAAATGTTTGTACTGAATGCTATAATTACACAGATTGGTCATTAAATAATGCATCTGTATGTGAATGCAATAATTCAAATCAATACCTTAATTAAACAACTACTAGTTGTTAAACTTGTCCATAAAATTGCTTAACTTGTAATAGTTCAACTTATTGTAATTCTTGTAATTATACAAGTAATTTATCTACAATTTCTTCAATCTGTTAATGTAAATAAAATTATTTTTATTAAAATTATTAATGTAAATAATGCAACTTTACTTGTTAATTATGTAATAATTTTACATATTGTACAGAGTGTAAAAGTATAAATAGTATAATTTTTAAAAATAATAATTGTTTTTGTCCTTCAAATCATTATCTTAATCAAACATAAATGAATTGTTAAACTTGTCCATAAAATTGCTTAACTTGTAATAGTTCAACTTATTGTAATTCTTGTAATTATACAAATTATTTATCTACAATTTCTTCAATCTGTTAATGCTAATCAAATTATTTTTATTAGAATTATTAATGTAAATAATGCAATTTTACTTGTTAATTATGTAATAATTAAACTTATTGTACACAATGTAAAGCAATAAATAATATAATATTTTAAAATAATAATTGTTTTTGTCCTTCAAATCATTATGTTAATCAAACATAAATGAATTGCTAAACTTGTCCATAAAATTGTTTAACTTGTAATAGTTCGACTTATTGTAATTCTTGTAATTATACAAATAATTTATCTACAATTTCTTCAATCTGTTAATGTAAATAAAATTATTTTTATTAAAATTATTAATGTAAATAATGCAACTTTACTTGTTAATTATGTAATAATTTTACATATTGTACAGAGTGTAAAAGTATAAATAGTATAATTTTTAAAAATAATAATTGTTTTTGTCCTTCAAATCATTATCTTAATCAAACATAAATGAATTGTTAAACTTGTCCATAAAATTGCTTAACTTGTAATAGTTCAACTTATTGTAATTCTTGTAATTATACAAATTATTTATCTACAATTTCTTCAATCTGTTAATGCTAATCAAATTATTTTTATTAGAATTATTAATGTAAATAATGCAATTTTACTTGTTAATTATGTAATAATTAAACTTATTGTACACAATGTAAAGCAATAAATAATATAATATTTTAAAATAATAATTGTTTTTGTCCTTCAAATCATTATGTTAATCAAACATAAATGAATTGCTAAACTTGTCCATAAAATTGTTTAACTTGTAATAGTTCGACTTATTGTAATTCTTGTAATTATACAAATAATTTATCTACAATTTCTTCAATCTGTTAATGTAAATAAAATTATTTTTATTAAAATTATTAATGTAAATAATGCAACTTTACTTGTTAATTATGTAATAATTTTACATATTGTACAGAGTGTAAAAGTATAAATAGTATAATTTTTAAAAATAATAATTGTTTTTGCCCTTCAAACCATTATCTTAATCAAACATAAATGAATTGTTAGATTTGTTCATAAAACTGTTTAACTTGTAATAGTTCGACTTATTGTAATTCTTGTAATTATACAAATTATTTATCTACAATTTCTTCAATCTGTTAATGTAAATAATATTATTTTTATTAGAATTATTAATGTAGATTATGCAACTTTACTTGTTAATTTTGTAATAATTATACATATTGTACACAATGTAAAGCAATAAATAATGTAATATTTTAAAATAATAATTGCTTTTGTCCTTCAACTCATTATCTTAATTATTCATAAATGAATTGCTAAACTTGTCCATAAAATTGTTTGACTTGTAATAGTTTGAGTTATTGTACACAATGTAAAGCAATAAATAATATAATATTTTAAAATAATAATTGTTTTTGCCCTTAAAATCATTATCTTAATTATACATAAATGAATTGTTAGATTTGTCCACGAAATTGTTCATCATGTTTAAATTCAACTTATTGCACTGATTGTTAGCTTAGCTATAAAATATCAAATGGCATTTGTAAATGTATTGAAGGTGAATATTTAAGTTAGAATTTATGTAAATAATGTGCTAATGGATGTTTGTAATGCATAAATTAAACTTATTGCTAAAAATGTTTTTATCCTGATTTTTTTCCTACAAATGGATAATGTATTTGTAAATACACAAATCAATATATCAGTAAATTGTTAAAAAGATGTTAGTTTTGCAATTCAAATTGTTTAATTTGTGAAGAATTAGATATATGCCAATAATGTAAGTAATAATTAGTAATCTATTAAAACACATGCTACTATTAATAATTTCTAGAAATTAATTTTATAAATGATTTAAAAGTGCTTGAAATAACAATTAGTAATTATTAAAATTAAATTTAATAAATTGTGAATGTTTAATTTTTGTGTTTTAATTAAATTGTTAATTTTTAATTTGATCATAATGTAAAAATTTAATTCATTACAAATTAAACAGTATGCAATATTAAGATTACAAATTAGTTATTATTATTTAATGATCATATTTTAAAATCAAATCAAATAGATTATACATTAAATAATATTCAAGTTAATTTCATTTCTCCTAAAATTTAATATAGACAAAATCTATCAAAATTAAATATCTATTTAAATATTTGTCCATATTAATTTTATCAATACAACAATTAAAATACTTATATTTATCTAAAAGATTTACCTATAAATTATTAATTTTAATTAATTAATAAATGTAAGTTATTATTTATATTAGCTCCAACATAAAGAATTATCAATTAAAATATTATTATACAAATTGGCTATTTTAATAATTATATCATATATTAGAATTTATTATTCAATTAACTATAATTTGAAATTAAAATTAAGTAATTTACTTATATAACATAATAAGAAAAATAGCAAATTATTTAAATAGCTTATACAACTTAAACATTTCTCTATATCATTAAATATATATTATCAGTTATCTCTCTTCTTGGATATTTATAATTTTTGTCAGCCTCATTCAAGTCAATTTACTTCATAAATATTTTTAAATAAAAAGAAATAACTCTTCCACCAAATATATTATTTATATTGAATAAATTTAATTTGTTCATAATATTGTTGTTCCATAAATAATTGAATAAACATTTGAAAATTTGATTAATTAGTATTTATAAAATAATTAATTCAATTTTTTGCTATTTTGTTTTAAATCTTTTTAATAACAATTGTAACTTTATCTAAAATGTTATTATTGAAACTATTATTCATATTAATAAAAAAATATACAACATCAACTAAAATAAAATTTATTGCAAATAAACTTTCATACTTCAGTTTTTCATTTATTGTAGGATTTGATTCATCCATTTTAGCATTTTCAATAAAGATATTTAAATATTTAAACAATAATCTAATTTCATAATACACAAATAAATATTCAATAATATTATATTAACTTTTAGCAATAGTTATATTACTATACATAATAGTATTTCCATTATTTTCTTTTTTCTATCTACAATCTAAAGACATTGTAAATTAAATAAAAATATTTAAATGTTAGAAAGATAAATATTATTTGTTATTTACTGCTTACTCTTTACAAAATTATATTTGGTTTATAGTAGGAATAATTGTATCTTTAAATATTACTTTAAAAAATTGTCTTATTATTTTAATAACTCTGTTTTCAATAGAAATATTATTTAAAATTTTATTATGCTACTTTAAAATTTATGTAATGTACCCTTATTACTTTTTAATTGATAAATTACTCTATTTGACTCTATGCATAGTTTTCTTTATTGCTAATTAATATAGTTAATCTATCAGTAAATAAGCATACATGACAATTGGATATATAATCTTATTCTAAATATCTTTATGGATTTTATTAAATTGTTACTTATTTTTAAAAATAATTTATTAAAATTGTAAATAGTTATGCAAAGAAAATAAATTAGTTTTGAAAGATTAATCTTATAAGCAATCATAAACAAATATTAAAAGGTTTTTGGGCAAAAAGGGGAAATATTTATAAAAAATAGAAAATATCACTGAAATGTAAATGTAAAGCAAATAATGCAAAGAATTTAATTAATAATTATGGGGTGCCAAAAAAAATTTATGATTGTTTATTTATATATGGATAAATATTTCATTTAAGATTATTTAATTATTAAAAATAATAATTGAATAAAATAATAATATAATAAATAATATTATAATAATAATAATAATCATCATTTAATGCTAAAGATGAACTTATCAAGCTAAGTGAACTCTTTTTAAACAGCCTTTTCCATAATCTCTTCATTCCTTTAAGTTCTAATCTCCCCTTCCTACATAATACTTCTAAATAATAAATAAGCATATTATTTAACTTCTTATTAAGTATTGACTACAATACAATTTATAATTAACTATTTAGATTTAGTTTATATAGTAGCTAATTTCCCTTCTTTAGGTATATAATTAATATTGTTTTAAGGTAATAAATTTATAAGATATGGTATAAATGTAAAAGGAGGTTATTAAACTTTAGAAGTCTAATGTAAGTCCCAATTCCTTTCTAAAAGTTTAGATTGAAGTGTAGCAGTAGGTCTAAATAATTTCATTTAAAGTCCAAAATAATCAAATACAAAAATCCATCTATGGTAATTGAACTCCTGTAAACCTGATATATAAACAGCCTAAATGAGTTTTAGTCCTGCAATCAATAAATTATTATTCTTAGATAAAGATTCTATTTTGGATCCTTTGCTCCTATTAAATATATGTATTAAAAATGAAAGTAGCATAGGCCAAATCTCCACAAATAACTTTTCTAATGTTTATTTACTTAACCTTAATAATAATATTCTAACACAAAAGAAAACCAATATTAATAAGACAGGGTTTGCAGAATCAGCATTTTTAATCAATATTGAAATCTTTTTAAGTAATAATGAAAGTCTACTAGAATATCTATCTCTACTGCCACTAAATAATATAAAGCAAACTCTTTAAAAGCTTTTGATCTTCTTTTTATCATTTTAACTATTACTTGTAAATAAACTTGATTATAAATTAATATTCTTTAAGTATTAATTCAACATATCAGATTTCCTTTCATTAACAACCCAATCTATAATCCCTCGCCAATACTCTAATGTTTTAATACTACAAATAAAGAAGTTTTATTTTAGAATATGTATAAGATATTCCTTTTAAATTATCTTACAAATAAAGATTTAGAACGTAGTATTAAGCTATATATTAATTAACTAGAATATTACACATAAACTAAATTCTATTATGATTTAATCTATACAATAGGAAATATTAACTACATGAATTATTTAGCCCTTGTAATAACTCTATTAGCTAATTCTGATTTATATGTATTTTGTAATAATTCAAGACTTACTTTCTTAAGCATAAAGAAACTAAGTAATCTATCTTTCTTTTCTAATAAATTAGTATTAAAAGGATCAACAGCCTAAAATAATAACTTCTATAATTAGCTTGTACTTGATGTTGATATTTGCCTTATATATTATTAATATAATGATGGACAAAGAGGACTTACAAGTCTATAGTATTATTTAGATTATTATTTATTAGGTTTTTAATAAAAGAAAATTATCTTTTTAGCAGCAATTTTAGCAATATATAATAATTTAGAATTAATAATATTATGAAGAGAAGTCTTAAACTTTTAATTACTTAGTAATTATCTTGGTGAATATTTCCTTGATACTAATAATATAAAATCAATTACCCAGAAGTTAGTTGATGGATTATATGAATTTATAAATGGTTCAATAGCTTTAATAACTAATTGCCAAAGTGTTTAAAGAGATTATATTTGAACTGATGATTGATCCATAACACAATAATTAAAATAACTATGAAGAAAGAATATTAATTTACTTTATAAAGCTGCTTATTAATAAACTAAAACTTTCCCTTTTTAATTCTTTAAATTCTTTTGTATTGTCTAACTTACCTTTTACACTAATGAACTTTATTTAAATGCTGCAACAACAACATGTAAAGGGAATTTACAAGTTATTATAGATTCAATTAATTTGGTTAAGATCTAATGCATATCTGAATCTCTTCTTGGAATACCTTCAATAGTACTATCAGTACAATTAGAAACCCAAAAATTAAGATAAAAATTAATTATCTACTGAGGGAATTTATAAAATAAAGGTCTTAACATGTTCCTTACTTAACTTTGAGCTGTTTATTCTTTTTATTATGATATAAATTAATTAACACTATTAAATCGTTCATATGAAAATGATTAAATTCCTATTTCTGAGAATTATTTAGCTGAAATCCTTATGAATTATGTACTCAATGTCCATGATCTTAAAACAGTTTATAAAACTTATTATAATTGTTAGAGAATAGATTAACATGTTTATAGATTATGAAGGAATGTTGTTTTAACTATTAGTTTAGCCTCTTTTTAACGTTTGAATAATCCTATTGTAAATATTGTTATAATAGAATCTAATGCATTGTAATGTTTAATGAAATTGAAATCATTATCATTACATTTAACATTTTGTAAATCGAAGAAATAATCTAATATAGTTTTGACTCCTGATAATATTGCTAATACTTATGATGTATTATTCATATCTCTAAATGTATTTGCTTTCCTTCTTATTCTTTAATCATTTATAATAATATTTCTTATATTCTAAATTTTATTATTTGATTTTTAATACATTATCTTCTTATCTAATTGTTTTAATTTAGTATTATTTAATGTTTTAATAAGTCTATGATAAGCATTTAAAATAGCTTTAACAATAGATATACAAGATGGAGGTTCAAGATAATCTGCAAACATAGGTAAACAACATGATATAAAAAGAATATATTGATTTCTTATATAACTGAATATTGTAGTAATACCCAATATCAAATTCTAAACAAACAATTTAGAAGGAAATAAATTTGCAAATGTACTACGTATTAATTTTAATTAACCTTTCATTCTAAATGAACTATTAAAAAATATAGATTTATAAAGATTTAATATCTGTATTTGAGTTACGTATTATTCATTTATTATAACATATCTTTGTAATGTTTGAAGTGATGGTAATATATGTTAGATTATTTTATGACAAAGAGGAGCATTCTATATACTTAATATTAAATATTAAAGTAATTAACATGCACTTGCATTAACTGCACTTACACCTGTTGCAAAAGATGAATTAAGACTTTATACAGATTGTGTCTAAATATAACGTAAACATATAATAACTAATAATTAAAGATAATTTAATTATTCTTATCTTTACTTTTAAACTTTATTCAATTATTCTATTTTCTTTTATGCTAATAATAATTCCTTTGATAATGGTGATGGTTCATTAAAAGTTTACTTTATAATAACAGGTTTACTTTAAATTTATGTTTTGATTTCAATTGATAAAAAAGGTTTAATAAGAGTATCTATATTTTCTAATGATTGGTTTATGATATCTGATATTTTATGATTATATATATATTTAAGGAATATAACACCACTATTATTTAATATAGCTTTAATCCTTCTAAATAAATTAAATACTTTAGATGTATCATAAAGTTAATTAATAAGTATTTGCCCTGAAGGTGTAAAATATCTATTACTATTAATATTAATAAGTATAATAAGTAAAGGATCAATAATCCTTTTATAATTATTTGTATTATCAGATAACCAATTTCTTGATGCATGTCTAACTAAAGGATTAGTATCATCTAAAAAGTCAAGCATATAAAATAATCCTCTTTTACATAATTCATTTAATTCATTACTTTAATGATATTGAGTTAATCTCCAGAAATGACCAAATCGTCTTATAGAAGCTTATTTCTATGAAACTCCTACCATTTGAAATGATTTTGATATTACTTACGTATAATAATTAGGAAAGTAATGCGAGAACTTTATTATTAAATCTATTATTCTTATATGTATTTGAGGATAATCTAATAATGACCATAATTTCTATAAAGCTATCTTCATATATTGACGAGCTTGATATTTAGATTCTAATATTAACTTTTTAAGACTTTGACATCCTTCAAATACTAACATTTATATAAGAGCATTAATTGCAGATAATGATATCATAGGATTAGATAATTTAATAGCTCTTTATATAGATTGAAACCATTAAGGAAAAACTTTATAATTACTTTTACACATATCTTATAATCTTATTATAGCTAATACTAATCCTTTAAATATATTTTCAAATTTATCATAACAATCTTTAGAAAATTGTTTATTACATTATTTAAATAATGCTTTTCCAGTATTTAATTTAGCTTATTCTAATAATTTATTATCTTTATAAATACTTTCTGCAATTTCTTTCTGCAATAAACTCTTTTTATTAATCTAAGTCTGAATAATCTTATTTTATTATATAATAAGTTTCTCAATATCAATCTTTTGTAATATTAAATGATATAATAAATCTACTGATGGTAATAATGAACTCTATAAATTAATCTAACATATAATTTAAGATATAAGAACTATTAATTATGTTAAATATAATCTATCAGTCATTAAAGATCTCTTAATAAGTCTTAAATATATAAATTAAATATACTTAATAATTTAAAAAGCTTTAAAATCTGTATATTAGTTATATATCTGGTTAATTAATGATTTAAATATTGAATTATAATGACTTTCTAAACATTCAAATAATCTAATTGCAGATTTTAATATTTCTCCTTAATCATTATTACAATAAACCCATCTCATCAACTATAAAATAATATTAGGTATAATAAGCGATATAATATCTTCTTGAGCCATAAATAAATTCTGTGATATTTTAATAGGTGATGCAAATCTTTAATTAAATTGCCTTTTAAACATATTATTTAATGCTTTTGATAATTTAGGTATTACAGATTCATTATATTAAGTTATTATATAATTGTTTTAATCATCAGGCATTCCAAATAACCAACAATAAGCTCTGCTTGTAATAGCAATATCTTTCTTTATCATTAATAATAAAACTGCTTACACTAATATATCTTTCTATTATTATAAAATCATGTTTGCTTGTAGCTATAAATGTGATAACATGAAATCTAAACATGATCTACGTACTTGTGATCTTGAATCTTAAAGACTTGATATTAAAGCTCCTAATACTAATGATTTTCTATTAGGGTAATTAAATTAGAATGTATTTTAACCTTTTGGTAAAAGCTTCAAACTTTATTTTTAAAAGATCTAAATTATATGTTTCTTCTTTTCTAATTTAGGCACTTCATCTTAAATCTTTTTAATATTTACTTCTTTATGAATCATGACTTTACTATTACTTTATTTATTATCATTATTATTATTACTTATCTATTTATCTACTTTAATATTATCATATTATCTTAAACTAGATCTTTTCTTATCTTATATCTTTCTATCTTAACCATTTACACTCTTACACTTATTACCTTAATTAACTTCTTTTTACTTTAATTCTTGTATTTACTTTTATTATCTATCTATTTATTATTAATATTCACTAAGTCTTATCTAATCCATGAATAAAGGATTTTGAATCTTAGGAATTATTTGTGATAAGAAATGAAGGCCTGAAATCCGACTCTATGAATCTTTTAATATTGATAACCAAATTGCTCCCATAAAGTAATATCTTCCTATATTAGATAATAATAGTTCTAATGATTTATAAGCTTCTACTTTAAGTATTTTATTATTATCTTATATAATAGGTAATATAACAGATAATAAACCAGGTAAAGCAGGTATTAATTCCTTTCCAATCTCTGCATAATATTAATTAACAATCATTAAGAACTTAAGTTTAGAAGTTTGTCCAGCATACTTAACAAAAGGAAATAAACCAACACTATAAAACACCATATCTTAAGCAAATATCCTTGCAAATTAATAAGACTATAATTAACCTACATCTTTCATATGCTTAAATATAGTCTCTATTACTGATAAGCATAATTAATGAACCTTTTGAGGATGTGATTTATGTAAGCATTAGCATAGTCTCTTTGAAAATAGTGCTTTTTAGACTATGAATGGAGATGGATTGGCTAATAGAAATGATAATGTTTTATGAAGCCAATTTGAGATATCTGCAAAGTCTTTACAATATTAGCCCAACCCCAACCCCAACCCCAACCCCAACCCCAACCCCAACCCCAACCCCAACCCCTTCCTTTTTACATATTATTATTATATATGTATATATATATATTATATAATTAATCGTTAATAAATAATGCTAAGATTCAAATCAAGCAGTAATTATTCTAAACCTAAAAATATTAAAAACTAATAATTGTTAACATTGACAATGATAGATAACTGCAAACGTATATATTCTAACTAGAAATAGCAAAGAATGATAGACTTATCATAAGAACTAAATATAAATAGCAACATCCTGATATTTTATATATATTGAAGAAGTATAAGAAACCAATTGATTATAAGCATTTGCAAATTTAGCTTAGGAAGTTTATATCACTTTATAAAGAGATTATTAAATAATAGGAGATTACTAAACTTAGGGAAAAGTTAAATGTTCATAAAGTTAATAAATAGAATTATTTGAATAAGGTTTAAAAGTCTAAATCTACACATAAAATAAGTAATCAATCTAAATCTAAATAGAAATAGAAAAAGATTTTGCAACATCATAATACTAAATTTTAATGTAGTCCATAAAGATAGTTAACATATTAAAATTAATCATAATTTAAATATTTCAATGATACCTTTCAAAAGAATACTTTGAATAGTCATATTAATAGTAATTTTAATAAGAGAAACATGATAGTATTTTAATAATTTAAATAGGCAAACAATAATAATAGTACTTAAATTGTTAATCCTATTTAATACCTTTCTAAACACAGTCAACATTAAGAGTATTAAAGTAATAAAGGTCTACAATAATAAAGAATTAATTATACTAATCAATTATAAAACAAAAATAAATAATTTCCTTAATTTATTTAAAAGTAATAGCTTAATCATAAATAATTTAAACATCCTGAATTTAAACCTTATGAATTTAAACCATATGAATATAATCCCTCATAATTTACATCAAATAATATATTTTAATTTAATAAAATATAATGTAAATCATATTAGATCAACTCTATTTAATAGAAATTCCCATACTTAAAAGAATAGATAAGTGAATAGATAAGTGAATAATAGAAAATAGAATAGAAAATAAAATAAAAATTTGATATACTAGATTATAACAAAAATAAAACTTCTTAATTATTAACTTCTAAGAATAAACATGTAATGTTTAAAACTTATTAATTCAACCCAAATTAATTTAAACATTAAATGAAAGATAATTTATTCACCAAACAATAATTCAGATCTAATCATTAAATAACTAATTAAATAAAAGACAATTAATTTGTACATGATAATTAATTCAAACATAAACTCATAGAAGACTAATATAAGCATTAATTAAGATAGAATTAATTTGCTCATCAAAATAAATTCAAATATTAATAAAAACCTTAATTCAAACATTAATTAAAGTAGAATTAATTTAAACGATCAAAACCAACAATTCCATCAATTATTTTTGCCTCTAATATAGAAAGTAATAATAAACCTTTTAATCCAATAGACTATAAAAACTCCAATCATATAAATTCCAAAAGTAGTAATAACATAATTGCAGCATCTTAATTCACATCAATAAATTACCACCCGATTAATAAAGTAATCTAAATCTAAACACCAATTCATAGTCTCCAGTAATCTATAAAAAGCAAATAATTAAAACAGATTCATATTACCAATAATACAAATTGGCCGCCTCATTACCTGCAAAATGAGCAACAACAACCATTTCATCATATCAATCCAAATCCTACAACTTTGATTCCTCTTTCATTTGCAAGTAATACTTAAAGACAAATGTAGTCAAATATATTCAGAAAGAAAACATAAAATAATTTAATTCCTATTAATATTAAATCTAGTAGAACTAATTAGCCTACTAATAAAAAAGAGTAAATATTCAAGTTTATGAACATTCCTTTTGTATAGTCTAACACAACTTCAATAAAGCATTCTACAGAGCCTTTGATAACACAGTAAATAGTAACATAGAGGAAATTTGATGATTCTACAATAATGAAAAGTTCAAGGGATTATAGATACGAAATATTGAAATAGATAGGGATATTCAAGAACAAAGATATCAAATTTTTAATTGGATACTTCTTTTATAAGAAACAATATATAGATAAAGAGACATTCATAAATCGTTTAATATAATTCCTATTTTAATAATAGATTTAATTCTAGTAGGATAATATTGAATTATTATTTGAATTGATATCTAAAAATGAGGAAAATATGACAATACAATCTTTTGAATAAGCTGTTGAAATCATGAATTATTGATTTTATTATAAATATATATATATATGTAAGAAGATTATCAAGATGAATTACTTTTATCAATCAATCGGAAATAAGAAATGAGTTATAAAGTAGATAATGCATTTTTGAATACTAAAGTAAGGCAATTGGAATCATTGTTGATGGCAAGAGATTAATAAATTGAGCAATTCAAATCTAAAATCAAATTTGAAAATTAAAAGATTACTTAATTGTATAAAGTTAATAATAAATATGCATAAGAAATACAAAATTATCAAAGATAGATTAAAAAGATTAATAAATTAAATAAAAACCTGAAATTAGTAACAGAAAAACTTTAAAAATAATTAAAACTATCTAAACATAAAAATAAGGAAATAAAATAAGAATAAACAAAAATGAAAACAAAGTTAAGTAAGACAACTATCCAGCTAAAATAAAAAGTAAACTCAATGCATCAATATAAATAGTCAATGGAAATATTCTAATCAAGACTTTTAACATAACGCTAAAATAATATTCATGATTACAAATAGTAAACAGAACATCTAAGGCAATTACTAATTTTAAAAAATAGATAAGTCTAAAGTAAAGAAGAGCTAATTAAAGATTTATCATAGATAATTAAAAAGAGATCAATAAAAAAATGAATATAAGTGAATATTTTATGTAAATAGGACTTGAGTGAGTAGGACTGGTGTTCTGCTGAGGCTTCAAACCTCAGAGACCCTTTGGGGTAGCGGTTCGATTCCGCCTCTTGAGAGTTTTTATTTATTTATTATTTTTTATTTAAGTACATTAATATTTATTAATGTTGAATAATATTTAAATGTTGAATCATTTAGAGAGTAACTCATAAGAATAAATAAGAAATAAGAACATATTGAATTTATATATATTTTAAAAATATATATAAACTTGTAAATTTGAATAAAATAAATATTATATTCTATTATAGATTATAGATAATAAATATGTGATTTGAAAAGTATAAAATATAGAAGATAAGATTTAAAATAATTTAATTTTTTGATTTTTTATATTTTGATGAGAAAATAATATATTATCATTATTATTTCTTAATTATTTATTAGAATTTATCATACATTGTTCTAATTTTAAAAATCATTTCCATATTCTATTAGGTTAGAAATTATTTTTTAATATTAATTAAAAAATTATTCAGACGTAAATTTTAAAAATGTCTTTTTTTAAAGTAATTTAATTAAAAATCTTTTATTTCATAATGATCTTATCTTAAATTTTACTTTTTGCCAAGTCTTTATATATTATTAGATTTACTAATATTATTTTTATCCAAAAGATGATGATAATATTAATTCAAATTTCTTACTTTTTTAAATTAATATAAATTTAATTGCCTTGTGAAAGTTATTTTTTTACTTTTAGAGAAATATTTAGGTAAGGCAATCCTTTAAAAATTTTATTCATTCAAAATTATGAATCCAGTTCCAGTATTATTCCACGTTATAATATCTTATAGTTAATCATCTTATAACATTTTTATCAATCTTATAATAAATTTTTTCATTTAATGAATTTATTAATTTATGATTAATCAACGAAAATATTTAATTTTTACAGCTCATTCTTATTTTTAAAAAATATATTTATATATATCGATTTTCTGATCTCTCTTTAAGAGATGGAAGTTTTTTTTAAATAATATTTTAATTTTGATATGGTATTGAATAACATTTAACTATTTTACTAATAATTATACTTTTAATAATAAAAGTATATAGAATTTGTAAAATATCTTCATAAATATCAATAAAATTAGAATCGGTGTCGGACAAGTACTATATACATATATAATAATCAAATGCTCACGGTAGTTAGGAAGTTAGGAAGGTTTAATATAATATTAATTTTTTTCGTTAAACATTAATTAGTTAGTTATCATAATATAGTTATATATATTATTATTTAGCTTAACTTTCGCCATGTCAAAAGAGTACCATTTTGCTAATCCAATGCATTTACTGCTACTTTTAGCTCACCATTCGCTGTGATCAATGGGACAACCATGCTCTTCTTATTAATATATAATATTATTCAATGCACATTTATTATATACAATGAATAAAATAATGTACATATATATAATATATAATAAATAAAATGAATAATTAGATTAATTAAGCATAGTCAGTTAAATAAGATGATATAAGTACTACATTTAATAGTGTTTAGTAATAGAAAATAACTAATTTTAAAATAAAAAGTATATATAGTAAGGGACAATGGAATAAAACATAGAAAATTAAGTATTACTCATTCATCAAAATGCATAAATAATTATTACTATTATTTAAAAAATTTAATTTATTTTTTGTTAGATAATTATCAAATTATTTAAAAAATCGTAATCAATCTCAATGCAGAAGCTATCATTTCAAAATAATCTCTACTTATAAATCTGTTGATAAAGCTTTAACAATGATATAGTATAAATTTTAATAAAGTTAAATTTAACTTATAGAAAATAATTATATATAATTAAAATAATATTACTTAAAAAAATATGATTATAATCTTTAAAACTAAATTAATTATAACTATATCTAGCAATTTCTTTCTTTGTGATTCTATCTCAATTATTATATATTTTTAAATATTTCTTAAAATAAAATATTTATATTTATAAATAAACATCAAATTAATTCTAATAATATTCCTTTTTCCAATATCGCATGCCAATGTTTTCCCATCAAAGTAATAGGACTTCCATCAGCAATAATTTCAATTTTAGAATACCTTGAAAAGAAATAATAATCTCCCCAATGATTAATTATAATTTCATTAAGTTGAAATAATGTAAGTGAATAATCTAAGACAACTATTTACTTTTGATATATAGTATTAATTTATTCTTAATAATCAATTGCATGAAGAATGCTTTTATATTTATTAAATTAATTAATAATATAAGTAATTAATTATTATTGTAACTAATAAATAGATGGATGAGATTCTGATTAACTAAAAAATTGAGTATATTTATTCCAATATTACAAAATAACTATTCTATATTTAGCAAATCCTTACCATCTTATATATTCATCCCAACTTGATAAATTTAAATAATTTGAATCCCCTGAAATCAAAGATTTTAATTTCTTTATTTTGCTTATTAAAGTACCTGAAATATTGGGAAATCGTTTATTGTCGGAAGCCAATTGCGATAATTTGAATATAAATCTACAAAAATTAATTTGAGAAGTTATCAAAAGTGAATTTCTCTTAATATTTTTTTAATTTTTCTCTTATATTATTTATTTATTTTTATTATTATCTACTTATTTATTCTAATAATTACATTCCTAAGATATCTTTTTATAAAGAGGAATTAACTTTAATGGTGGCTAAATTAAAGGTTGACTTTTAATCTTAGTTATTTATGTTCTATCCATCTTCATTAATTTAACTATAAATTAATGCTACTTCATTTCATTAATGCTTATTCTTTTATTTACATCAACTATCAAACATCTTAATATAAAATCTTTCATTTATTTAGATATAGTAACTTTAAAATTAGGAATTAAATTACTCATCTTTACTAATAATTAATTCTATGATTTAGATTACCATGGTGTCTATCCACTCACTAATTAATATAAAATAATTCCTAAAGACCAAATATCACTCTTAAAAGAATAAATATTTTTCTTTAATGCTTATGGAGGCATGTAAAGAGGAGTTCCAACATTATATTTCTAAACTTAATTTGATCCAATAACTTTAGCAAACCCAAAGTCTGCAATCTTAGCCTTTCCATTTAATAAAAATATATTAGCAGGTTTCAAATCCCTATGTACAATATTTTTCTAAGACATACTAATATATCCTTCATAGATATCCCTGAATAATTTAGTAGCTTATACTTCCGATAGTTTCTTCTTCTTCTTAAGTAATGAGGCCACATCCCCATTATTACAAAATTAAGTAATAATGTAGCAATTATTGCTTGTTGAATATACTTCATGTAATTTGAGTAAGTTGTCATGTTTTACTAATTTAAGTATTTATACTTATGATTGTAACATTTTTTTACCTATCTAGTCTTTTAATCCTTTTAATTAAATCACTTTGATGGCTACTACTTATCCTGAATTTTCATTTCTTCCTTTGAAGACGTATGATGAGTAACCTTTGCCTATTTGATCTTTAAGACCATATGAAAATTGTTATATTCTTTTCCTTTGGGTTGGTTTATTGTCTTTTGGAAGCATTTAAATTTACGTTAATATTTAAATCTAAATATTTAATTTTTTATTCATATATATTTTTATATCAATTCAAATAGAATTCTTGAAATGTTTTATTTATTAACTAATAACTTAAAATCTATTTTTAATAATTATTATAATAATGAATAATAAAAATAATGTCTTGTAATCATATAAAAATAAATTCAGTTAATTAATATTTAAACCTAAAATTCCCATCTATAATAATACTTAAATGAAAGATTATAATGAAAAAGTATATTAATAAAATTAATTTAATAATATTTATAATAACATTAAAAAAAAAGAACATTAACTAAAGTAATAATAATCAATATAATATACCAATAAATATTATAATAAATTAAATTAAACTAATCTATTAAGATAAAGGCAAAGTGATTATAATACACATAGAAAAAGTTATAATAATTATTATAAATAAAAATATTCAAATAAAAGACATCATTAACAAGCATATACTAATAAAGTAATTATGTATAATTATAATTATTTAAGATTTGATTTAAGAAAATATAAATAATCAAATTTATTTTGATTTAATTGATGTTATAATCACTCTTATCATTCTAGATTTCTCAATTTGAGAAAATTTTATTGAATTCTTTATTTAGATAAGCAAAATATCTGATAAAAATCCGAATCTCTTAAAACCATCTTTTTATTAGCTTGATTACGTTTATACGATAATTATTCAAATACTATATGATTGTCTCTAGAGGATTTTTTTTTTTCCATTTTTTTTTCATCTTGGTGAGTTTTTCTTATTTTTTTGCTTGCTTTATTCCTTTTTTTATAACAATTTGGACATTTATAGTTACAATTTTCGATTTATTAACGAAGTTGAATTTTAATTTTTTCCGATGATCCATGCTTTATTTCACAATTTATATGTACCCATCGTTAACAACGCTCACATAAAATCCAATCTTATTCACAATTCTAATCATCATATGATATTTTGCAGTAAAGACAATATTGAATCTATTAATCTCTATATTGACTTTAGTGCTGTTTGAGATTAGTTTATTAGCTTTTTTTAGCATTGTTATCATATAGTTGAGGTTAATTAGGGATATTTCCTTTACTGTTGTTGTTTTATAGAATCGTATGTTAGCTTTCTTATTTATTTGAATGTTCACTTTATTTCTTGACTACGGTGATTGCTTACTCATTTTTCATCATTTATTGCTAAATCATTTAAATTATTTTGTTTATTATGCCATTTGATTAAAATAGCAATTTACTATTTAGAAACTATATTTGTTGATATAATATTTTATTTATTATTTTAAAATTAAAAATTAATATAAACTATGAGCATATAATTAATACAATACAGATATTATCAAAATGTATAACGTAATCTTAGAAATATTTAATTCATCAATTTATATTTATAAAATTAATCACTTACATATTATTTTTATAATTGTACATATAATAATTTTATTTAATTAAAAGCAATTTTCAAAAGATTCTCCTTTGTCTAACTATTTTTAATTACATTTGGAGAAATATTTTATTTCTATTTATTAAAAATACAATTATTTAAATTAATATTATTGAGTTTTTTTTAAGGTTATTTTTAAATTTTAAATTTTTACAATTCTATTTATAAACTCTATTATGAAGTCTTTAAAGCATAAAATCCTGAATTTAAATACTTTATTTAAATTATTTTATTCAGATTTTAAAGGAATTTATAATTTTTGGAGATTTTAAAAAGAGTAAAATACTTTTTTTTAATCTTTAGTGTTTTATTTATATTAAATGCATTTAAATTAAGATTAATTTTATTGTTAATGTAGATTGCCTTTAATACAAAGAAAATATTTTATTTAAGTTTAATTTAACGAAATGATTAAACTATTCTATTTTTTTTATTATAAAGACTCAACTAACAATTTGCCTTCAATGCTAAAAAAGCCTCCATTTTTCTTTTATAATAAAACATTCAAATAATATATTGTAATAATAATAATGATTTAACATATAATGACGAAATATAAAATGATGAGATAAAATCTAACAGGAGGTCATCACTACAAAATAAGTAAGAAATAAATCTTAGATTTCATATAAAACATGTCAACAATCTAAAAGTAGAATTTATATTTATTATCAGATTACAACTTAATAAAATAGATTTATAAAAATACAAGAAGTTGTTTTTAAAGGCATTCTAAACGTGTTCGTAATGGATATTTTCTATTAGATGGATAGACTTAAATATGTTAAGTTTATGATCTTAGTTTCTTATCGTTCATGGATTTGATAAATACATAATGGGCATTTATTAAATCATTTCAAATGATTGCAGTTTATAATCATTAAAAATTATTATAGGATTAAGATGGGTTATATGATGTTGCAGATACTAGTTGCCTTTAAGATAAATATTATATTATGAAGGTTAAGTCTAGTAATTGTTTAGCTTTTAAACAAAATTTAATCAATTTGAAAATATTTAGTGATTAATATTATTGTCCTATAAGGTAATAGACTATGTATAAAATGATTGAATCACTTATTTAAAAAGGAAGTTATCTTAATGTGTAAAATTATTTATTCTTTTTAATTTTATTTTTAGTTCCTATTTATTAAAATAAAATTATTTGCTAATATTTGTAAAAGAATGAGAAAGCTATATTTTATGATGAGTTTGTTATATAATAGAAGTTTAAATATGATTAAGAGTTCATGCTTAACACTTTATCTAAATTCATTTTATGGAAATCTTTATTTCTTTAGAACGTTGATTAAATATCATCAGTATCATCATAAGAGGAAAACTACTAAAAATATCTTAATTAACAATTTATTTTATGATTTATAATTATAATAAATAAAAATAAAAATATTGAATAAAATTATAATTTTATTATTATGATTAATAAAGATTAAGAATACGAATAAATAAATTTTAATGATATTGATAATAAAATAACTAAATAATATATAAAAAATGAGATAGACCATAAAAGAATCAAATTTTAATAATTTTTAAAGAAAGTACATAATTATGTTAAGATTTAAATTAACAATTAAAATATTTCAATTGATAATAATATCAAGATAAAATACCCTAATACGATATAAAATGTGTAAAAAGTTTATATAATAAAATAAATAACAAGTATTTTTTATAATTAGAATAATCTTTTACAGAAAAAATAAAGAAAAGTTGGGGAAATGATGATCTATCTCTATTACTATGGCTATCACACAAATTATCTCTCTATAAAAAAATAGCCTTAAACGATTTTCAATAAAGAGAGTGGTAATAGATTTCTTAATTACTTTCTTGGTAGGAATGGCTAATAATGCTTCTTTAAATGGTTATCACTAACTAAACACAGTGTTATAAAGAAACCATGGATAGAGTAATAAAAAAATCTTTTAAAAAAAATAGTTGAAGATATTGATGGAGATATAGATTGGGTTGAAGTATCTAAATTATTATATAAAGGAATTATTAACATTGATAAAGTTTATAGATCGGGTAAGCAATGTAGAGAACATTATAATTGTTATCTTGATAATAATATACATAAAGGAAGTTGGAGTGAGTAATAGGATAACTTATGCTAAAATTATTTATATAGAAAGGTAGAAAATGGCATTAAATATCTAAATAAATGAAATAGAGGACTGAAAATGCTGTTAAAAAATAGATTCTTTATTTTAAATAAAATTAATGGAGGAAATTTATAGTAAAAATTATTTATTTAGAAAACTAATAAAATTATAATTAATAAAAAGTTAAATAATACTAATTAATAATAATATAAATAATTAATATTGATTAACAGATAAGGAAATATAAAAAAATGGTTTATAAATAATCCAAGAAACAAGTAAGAAATAATAATTCAGCTTTTCGGATATAATAGTCACAAAAAACTATGAAAAGAAAATTAAAATCAAAAAAAAAAAGACACATTAGAATAAATTCTATAAAAGAATAGAAATTAAAGTATGTTCAATTAATTATCAATACTAGATGATTGGTGCAATGAAATATTTACTTTTAAATGCTTTTAAAGTAATTTAGATAATAAATTAAATGATGATTCTTTAAAGTAATGCATAATGGATGTGAGTAGGAATATAATCTTTTTCCATAGTTTTAAATGATTCATCATTATAGCTTCCTATATCTATAAATTCTAGCATGAATGTTTAACAATCGTCATCTCTTATGTCGCAATTAATTAAAAGTATTAGTGAATTATTTAATTAGCCATAAAAAACATTAAGAATGATTTATTAAACTTTTTTATATTATTAAATAATTGTTAATAATATTTTAATTTATTATCTCAAAAAAAAAAATTATGTTTTACTTAAATTTATTATCTTATTCATTTCTAATTATCACTGAAATTATTTCAATAATTAAAATGTCTATATATTCCACAATATAATCAGTAATAACTCTAAATAAAACTAATCAACTATGGATTCAAACAACAAGGTATTTATTGCATAAAAAATAAGAATAACATATACAGACTCTAAAAATAAATTATATTTTGGTAAACCATATTTAACATTAAATGGTCATAGTAAAAAAACACCTTTTATAAAACCTAAACTATATATAATAAACAGGCTCATACTATTCACCTTGCTACTTTATCAAATATGATGTAAAAATAATAATAAGGAATAAAGATAACTATCGACTAAACTGTTTTTTTTCGATTTGAAATTGAAAGTTATGAAAAATTAGAACTATATTATAATGGACTTAAAATAGTATCAGAACTCATGATGTGTGAAGTTAATAAATGGAATAATAATTAAATGTATGAACCATTTAATTCAATTATTCAGTTTTAGGGTAAAACTAAAACTCCCGTTATATTTTCTTCTTTTTTACCTATGCAATTTGAAAGGAAATTTTATTGTATTGTTGATGGACTTTTTAATTCATGTATTGTCTAATATAAATATAAAAGTAATTCAGAATTAAATTTCTTTTAATTTTTGAAAACCGCTACTAACAATTGTATTATAATAATTAGTTAATTATGTTCAAGTCATCCAATTCTATTAATTTTATATGAATCAATCAATTCAATAATACAAACAATTAAAAAATAAATTATCAGAAATTTCAAAAGAATTGAATTAAACCATTTGAATAAATATAAATTCCATAATTAGCAGGAAAAAGCTTCTTAAAAACTAAGAAAATGTAAATAACTCCAGTTTACGTTAAATAATGCTAATTCATCTTAGGTGATATGAATAAAATTGCAGGAGTTATTTATGAACCTTGGAGTAAACTTATAGATTTGTCAATTAATAACAGTAAAAAGATTGACAATTATATAAAATCTACGATATAAAAGTAGACTTACTTAATAATGGGGATGGTATATATTAAGACATTAATTAAATATCAAAGATAATAAAATCAAATTGAATTAAGGATAATAAAATTAATAGATTAGCATATAAATTACGTCCTTAAATAAATAAAAATAAAAGATTTAGACTTCTAAGATATAAATTTAATTCCTTAGAAATTAAAACAGCCAATAATATTTTAACAAATAATATAAAGATTCCCAATGTAGATTAAGACATATGGTAAAAAACATTTCATTATTTTAGTTCATGGATTTGAAGCAAATAGATTCGATCTCTACTATTTAAAGAACATGTTTACAGATAAACTATCCTCATTCATAATTTTATTGTTCACAAGCTAATTAAGGGCAAACGCAGAAAGATATAGATAAACTAGGAATTAATTTATCTAAATAAATACAACAAGTATTAGGTCATAGAAATATTCATAATATTCGTATATCATTATTAGGTCATTCATTAGGTGGCCTTATTATAAGAGCAGCAGTAGGTCACCTTCCCCAAAATACAAATAAGCATTATATAATTTCATAAGTTTGTCAAGCCCTCATCTAGGTTTTTTATATGGTTCATCTAAGATAATAGATGTAGGATTATGGATATTTAATAGTATAGATAAATGTTTAAGTATATCTCAATTGACAATGACTGATACATCAGATATAAATCAAGCTTATTTAGTCTCATTATCATAAAATAAAGCTTTTACTTTCTTTAAGAGAATTATTTTATGTAGTCTTTTCAAGATGGATATATCTCACATTGCTCATCTAGAATTTAAAAGACTATGGATTCTATAAATGATTAAAAGAATTAATATACTTATGGAAGGATTCATTGTAAAATGGTTGATAATATATTTGAGGATATCACTGCTCCTGTTCATATAATTGATGTCAATTTTGTTAATGATTAAAGTACTTACCCTTGATAACTTTATAGGTAGGGCTGCTCATATTAAATTTCTTTATCATAAGACATTTATTAATATGTTATCTTCATGTTTTGATCATGTTTTTAAATGATAGATTACTTGAATTTGAATATTTATATTTAATTTAATGAATAATAATTAATAGATTATATAGGCCTAAGCATCTAGCTTTATCTTTGCTTAATTGTTGCTAAAAACAATAAAAAAGCCGAAATTGATAATATATAGCAACAAAGAATCAAATAGATAGAATATCAATCTAAAATGAAAAATAATTTAATCAGTAAAGAAGAATAATTGCATAACTGTCACAATTAATATAGAAAACAGGAAAATCAAATTGAACTTTTACAAATGCATATAAAGTAAATAAAAATCTTTATGGATTAAAGAGAATGCGATTATCATAGAGAGATAGCTTACTAAACTCAAATATTTAAATAAAGAATACAAAAATATTCAATCTCGAAGTAATGATATCATTTAACCTAGAAATAATGAATAGTTATGGGCTTAGCTTAATGCTTATAGAATTCAATATCAATAAGAAATGAGAATCTAGAAGTAATTAGTTAGATGGAAAGCTTACCTTAAGGATAATCTTAATAGATTTATAGATCAGAATGAAGGGATGTTAAGGATACTTGGAAATCAGTGATATATTTATTGAATATTTGTTTTTATTATATATATATATTTCCCTTTTTTATATTAAATATTGCTTTTGATTCTTTTTTATAACTTGATAATAATATTACCCGTTATAATTATAGGTTATAAAAATTAAAATATTCTAACTTTCATAATAATAATTAAATAAATATTAATATTCAATTGTTTTTCTTTTATTACATAATTTTCTTAATTTGATTGAATTATTTATTTAAGCCTTGTTTCTTTTGCTTTTTCTTTATTTATTTCTTATTCATAAAAAATTGTGAATATTTTATTCCTTTCTACTTAGATTATTATAATGTTAAACCAGTTTTATTGAAGCATTATTAATAGTAGTTATCATCTTATTGAATAATTTTTTTCTTATTCAATTTTCCAAATATTTATTATTAAATTAAAGGCTTTTACTACCTTTATAATAATATTTAATTTAAATCATCTTTAATTAACTTTAATTTAGTTTTAGTTTTGACTTCTGTTTAATTATTTTATACCTATTAAAATAATACTAAATCTTTTGAGTCTTCATTTTAAATTAATTATTACTTAATGGATTAATAAGCTTACTTCAAAATATTACTAATTTAGTCATTATTATCAAAATGTATTTTATCATTATTAATTGATTTATTCTTATAAACTTTACTTATTTTATCATCTGAAAGTAAATTAAATTAAAAATTGAAGTTTAGTATTTATGAGCTATATTTCAATTGCTTTTTATCTGCTATTAGAATTTTATTAACTTTACTTAAAACAGGGTTAAGCTCATGCTTCTTATTCTATTTAATTTCTTTCACTTTCTGATTAATATTAGTTATTTTGTTTAATGCTTTAATCTTACACTTTTATTATTCTATGATTCTTTTCTGTTATTGGTATAAAGGCTTATCAATACCTCCTAATTTAATTTTATTTCCTTCAAACTCAAATTATTACATTTAAATATTAATATATATATATATATACCTACAAGTGAATTTATTATTAAATGTTTAATATTATACTTAATATTCATTATTCTAATGATTACAAATATTTACTTTTAGTCATTAAAAACTTTTACATAAGCCATTAAGGCACAAGATATTATTTTTAAGAATTCTTTTTAATAAGCTTTTTGGCTCTTCCTTGCTTCTTCTTATTGAGTACTTTACTCTCTTAACTTTAAGTTTTATTAGTTTTAGTCATAAGTAAATCAAATTAATAATAAAGTTATTTATTTCCTATGATGAATAGAGCTTAATCAAGAGGCAAGATAGAGGAATCAACAGCAGTGGAATAGATGCATATGATAGAATAAAAGATCAATAAAATAAATGGTGAATTAGTGATAAAGAAATACGCTAGAAAGAAGATGCTAGGTAAAGGAGGATTTGCAAAATGTTATGAGATAATAAACTTATAAACAGAGAAGGTAAGTGCTGTCAAGATCATAAATAAAGCCTCATTATCAAAAGCTAAAACTAAGCAAAAGGTATAATATTAATAAGCTAATATCTGAAATTAAAATACATAAAATGCTGAAGCATCAGCATATAGTACAATTTGAACATGTTTTTGAAGATAATGAGAATGTATATATAATAATGGAACTTTGTACTAATCATACTATGAATTAAATGATTAAAAAAAGGAAAAGATTAACTTAAGTCTAGATTCAAATTTTTATTAATCAAATACTTTCTGCGCTTAAATACCTTAGAAATCATAAAATTATACATCGTGATTTGAAACTTGGGAATATATTTATATCATAAAGTTTAGAAATAAAAATAGGGGATTTTGGGCTAGCTACTAAACTCTAATTCTAATCTGAAAGGAAAAAAACAACTTGTGGGACACCTAACTATATAGCTCCATAAATATTATAAGGGAAAGGACATTCATATGAAGTTGATATATGGTCATTAGGAGTTATAACATTTGTAACATTATTTGGTAAACCTCCATTCTAAACACCTTAAGTAAAAACAACCTATAAAAAGATAAAAAGTTGTTTATATGCTTTTCCGGAGGGTATTTACGTCAGTGATGCTGCCAAGAGTCTTATATTTAAAATCTTTCAATTGGATCCTTGTAAGAGATTATCTATTGATGAGATTTTAGGTTCTTCTTTTATGAATCAAGGATATGTTATACCTAAAACTATTCAAAAGAGTTTCTTAATGTATGCGCCTAATAAAATCTATTTATAGCAATTTGCTATTAAGGAGAGTAGGGCAGGGTCTTCAGGCAAGATTAAATTAACTTAAAAGAAATCTTTTTTTCCTGAAGAGTTGATTAAAGAAGAATAAAAGAAATAAGATAAATAATTTAAGATAATCACATCTTCAGGAGGTTTTTTTAAATCTACTAAATAATTAAGGACTTCAATAGGAACTAAATTCATGAGTAGTCAATCAAATTTCAGAACAATACAGAATTTCCCAATGAATATCAAATCTCAGTAGCAGCATGAACGTAGATAAATAAAAATTACTTAAGTGTATGTTAAAAGATGGGTTGATTATTCATCTAAATATGGGTTAGGTTATTTATTGACTGATAATAATGTAGGTGTACATTTTAATGATTCATCAAAAATAGTATTGAATCCTTCAACTTAAACTTTTTAATATATAAATAATAAAAATTAGAATATAGTGAGATATAATTTCAATAATTATCCTAAGTAGAAATAAATGCATAAAAAAGTTACTCTTTTGCAGCATTTTAAATCTTAGTTATATGTTTAATAAAAGATATTAACTAATGAGAAAAAAGAGTAAATGAGTTAAAAGAAATTCATCTTTGTTAAGAAATGGATTGATTCTAAACATGCTTTAATATTCAGATTAAATAATAAGATTGTGCAAGCTATATTTCAAGATACTACTTAATTAATACTTTCATCTTAGAATAAGGTTGTTATATATATTAATAAGAAGAAATAAAAGAGTGAACATCCTATTGCTAATGCACTTTAATCTAAAAATAATTAGATGGTTAAAAGATTGAAGTATTTAAAGCAAGTACTTATGCAAATGTTGAATGGAGATTAAATTAAGAATTCATTGCAATCAAGGCAAATTAAGAAATGATTCATTTTATATTCTATATTACAATATTAATATATATATTATTAAATATGTAATTTGAGAGATTACTTTTCAAACTTCATAAATAATTAGTAACAGGTTTCAATTCTCAATTTCTTAAGTTTTTAATGATCTTATTACTATTCATTGCAGTAATAGACATTAAATTATTAAAGGATAGTCATCAATATCTAGATAATAAGAATTATTTAGCAGATTGTATAAATTAGGACATTAAATTAAATGATTTTATAGTTTTACAAATTACAGTCAGCTCTAAAACATCATAATAAAAGTAATAAGCTTATAATGTTTATATAAAAAAACTTCTTGAATAAAGTTAGAATAAGACTATTTAATACTAGTATTATAATAGATCAACATTTAGTAAGAAAGATAATCGTTGTACAATCATATCAAATATAAATTATAACTAAGCATAATTTACAAAACATGGCTTTCTTAGAGCATTAAAAATGTAATAAAGAATAAATCATAATATTTCAATGTATTATATCTAATTAAATGAGAATATTATCTTTCCAGGTTAATAATATTATTTAGCAAGTTATATTATTGGTTATGATATATTAATAAGAAGAAGTTGGAATCTATTATTAAAAAGGCAATAAGTGTAATAAACATTCTTTAGTAAATTAAACAGATTGCTTAAATGTATATTTGCAATTTGGATAATATCATCTATATTCAATATATTTATACATTACTGTATATTCAATACTCCAGGATTATCTCTTCTTTTATTTAGTCAATGTGGCTTAAACGATATTCATAATCGTCTTCAATTGTATAGAGTATTCCCTTGGTTAGGCTTATATGCTCTTCAATAATAATTAACTCATAAAAGTTTTAAAAATGTTGCATGTGCAATCTTAAAGTATATGATTATATTCCATTGTATGTTCGTCTTAGCTTTTATGGTCTCTAATAAACTGATATTTTATCATTCAATGGATTTCAATGCACAGATTAATTTTATAACAGTGGTATGTATACTTTAAATATTAAATATTCTATTCTTTAGATGTATTAATACTGTTATTTATTTACCTAAAATGCTATATATATTAATGATTATATGTTCTTATTATACTACATCTGAAAAGAACACATATTCTGATTTAGCTGCAAATACTCTATTTTATTTATCACTTTCATTAGTTATTTACTTTATATTATATGTCTAGAAAAAAGCTTTAATTTAAAGAACAAATGAATCACCAAGTCTTCATAAACCACGTTTATTATTCAATCCTTATTTTAATTCTGCTTATATTAATGATTTACCACCTATGTGGACTGCATTCACATCATTAGTACATTAAGAATATTTTAATAATCATGAACGTGTATTAATAAGATGATATATTATTAATTTAAATTATTAAATATATGATTTAAAGACCAAAACTAACGAAACCTACAAAACGTGAATTAAGAAGTAATACTCAATAAAAGAACAACCGTCATAATAAAAAATGTCAAACTCCAACTTTAAATACACGTTAAAGAGGTACTGTATATAATCAGTTAAAAGAGCACAAAGTAGAATAGATATTAAGAAATAATAATCTTCTAAGAATTTATATTCAAGTAATCAACATTAATATCTTTAGAATATAATAGGTTTATCAACACTTAAAAAAAGACTTAGTAGTAAATAAAAAAATAGGCCTATTAATACACTTAATGGAAATAGACAAAAGAAACATTTAAATCAGAATTTAGTAGAAGTACAGAAATTAATGAATAATATTCCTTTATAATAGAATATAAAGATAAATATTAAAAAGAAATAATATATGAAAGCATGGAGATTTGCATAAAGTAATATTAAATTAAGACTTCAATATGGTTATCAAATAGCATTAGCTCTATCTCAATTACGTTAATAAGATGCTATATCAATACTTTAAAGAGTATGTTAAGATAATACATCAAATCAAAATGCTATGTTTTTATTAGCTATTTTATATAAGAAGACAGATAAAATAGATAATGCTATACATATTTTCAATATTTATATTTAAAATGTACCTAATGATTAATAAGCACTTATAATGAGAGCTAAATTATTACTTAAAGTTAAAGATTACTAAAAAGCATTATAAGATTTTGAAACTGTAAGAAAGAAATCACCACGAATGGTTATAGCTCATACAGGGGCAGGTGATTGTTACAAATATTTATCAAATTATAAAAGAGCATTATAATGTTACACTAAATCAATTATATTAAATCCTAATGAAGTATTTCTTAAGAAAGCAACTTTACTTCTTTAATTAGATAGAATTGATTAAGCCATTTAATAATTAGATCGAAATATGAGTATTGATAATAGTGATTCTTAAATATATCTTTTGAAAGGAATTTGTCTTCAGAAAAGTAAAGTTATTGATGAAGCTGTTTTAGTCTTGGAGCAGGCTATTAAGCATAATTCTTCTAAGAAAGTTGTTACTAAAGCATTATACTAAATAAGTAGGATTAAAATCTAGAATAAGGATTATTATGGTGCATATTATACTTTATAAAGAGGATGTTTTTTAGACGTGGATATGAAACTATTAGATAAAATAAAGCAATTCACATAAAGTACAATCTTTTTAATGAAAGGAAAGTATTAATAAGCTATTAATACACTTAGTTAATTATTAAAGAAAGGAGATTATTCTCTTTTTTTGAAACCTTTAATTTACTCACATCGTTGCTATGGATACTTTTGCTCAGGCAAGCATAAATTAGCTTTAGCTGATATTAAGCAATTAGAAAGACTTGGTTATGAAGTTGATTAAGCTACTAAGTATAATAGAAAGTTATTAGAAGGGATATTAGCAATTTAAAAGAATGACTATGAATATGCAATACAATTATTTAAATAAGCAAATAAATTAAGAAATAATTTATCTGATACATTCTTTTATCAAGTATTAATTTGATTAGAGGCAATTATTCAAGTTCTTAAAAGTAGGAAAACAAATGATTTTTAAATACTTGATAAAGCTATTATATTATTAAGTTAGGGATTAACATTATAACCTGATAATAGTCAAATGCTTTATACAAGAGGTATCATATATTTATTTATAGGAAGGCCTTAATTATCATATTAAGACATAGATCAAGCAATAGCAAAGGCTGATAAAGACTATCCTTAACACTTTTTAGCAAGAGCATTAACATATGCATCAATGGGAAAATTATAATCTGCATTAAATGATTTAAATGAGGGTATTAACAACGATTCTAAATAATAAGTAACATAATTATTCTTAATAAGAGGTAAGATATTATCTTTGTTAGGTAATTATACTAATGCATATATTGATATACAAAAGTTTATATCTATAAGGAAAATAGATTAGGCTATGATTATTTTTGTTGCTAATATATTGTTTAGTATTTAGGCTTATTAAGATGCTGCTAAGATTTATTCTTTGATATGTAATATTTAATCTAAATAAGATATATTATTGGAAAGAGCTAAATGCTACTTTATTAGTAAGGATTTAAACCTTGCTTTGGAAGATTTAAATATATTGAAAATTAAGCATAAAAATTAAAAAGCTAAAATTGATTATTAATGCTTAAGTATTCTTAAATCACTTTCATAAGATATTAAAAATATAGATATAAATATTCAATTCCCTGCTTAATAAGGTTACTTTTTTAAGAAAAGTGATATATCATTCTTTAAAGGCATCTTTTTATTATATAATACAAAGATAGAATAAGCATTATAAACATTCAAAATAACAAATGAAATAAAAATGAATTAATTAGCTTAGAATAGTAATGATATAGAGTATTACTAAATGTAATTTTAAAATAGAACTTTTAATTATTATTAACTTTAATTTTTAATTGCTATTTGCTATTTACTAAAAGATGATAAATAAAAGGCAGATAGTATATTAACTAAAATAAAATAAAAAACTCCATCTAAGATCAAATAAACAATTTAAATAAGAAATTAAACTTAATTTGCACCATTCCCAACTTAATCTAGATTAAGCTCTATATTTCCTCCTTTTAATATTAATAAAATTATTTATTATCCATCTTTCTGCCTTCCTAATGTATCACAAATAGAATGCTCTATTAGCATTGATGTATGGGTTTTATAAAAGATTGGACTTGAAATTGTTATTGATAGGCCTGATGCTCCTTGGATTGTAAGGGGAAAGAAAGGAGTTGTTTTTACTGAAGGATTATTACATCTTGATATTGATTTAGGTTCATAGAAAGATAAGAAGGACAATTATTAGGAAGGAGATCATGTTAAGGCTTAATCAATACCTAGAAAGGAGATTAAACAGATATTGGCTTTAGATAAATAATTAGAACATAAATTAGCAAAGATAATTAAGAAATGATATTATTATTTTATTATATGTATGTATATATATATATGTATATGTATATGTATATGTATTTGTATATGTATATGTATATAATATAAAATATATTTATATATAAAATACATAAAACATAATATATATATAATATATAATATATCTAATTAGTGTATTGAATATCATTTCTTATCTTCATGAACATTATAATAATATGAATATGGCACATTCTGATAGTATTACTGACTACTTGCCATCATATATTGTTGCATATATAATTACGGCATATAATATGAATTTAAATGAGTATCTTAAAGCCAATTATTCATAGGCATATTCGGAATAGTATTCTTATATTGCTTCTATACCCATTCTTTATTTTGTATTAATCCATTTCCAATCCCAAATATAACATTACAAAAAGAATCTATTTTTAAATGTGATTGTTCTTTAATCTTAAAGTAGCATGATAAAGTGAGTAAACTATCAGAGCCTGCTTGATGCTGATTACCAATCCTTTAACATTTAATCTCTTGTCCTAATTTATTAAGTCCTACATCTTTAAATGCTGTCTATTTAATCATATATTTTAAATCATAGATTGTAGGAAAGAATAAAGCTAAATATTTATAGAAATTATCTACTTGCTGTGGTATTACATCACCTGTTAATATATTTAATAAATAAGCAAAGTCATATCCACCATGGAATACAATCCATGTAATTTAATCATTAAGAATAATACCAGATGCAATCATTAATTAAGCAAAATAAGATGATTTAATTCCTTTTTATTTTAATAGAGTGAAATCAATACCTGCTCTTTTTAACAATGATTATGAATCTTTTGATATTTTATCAACACCTAACTCAAACTAGAAATTAAATTGCCAACTACAATGTGGTGTTGGTAGTTCTCCTTTACTATTTGCAAGACTTAATCCTATTTGAATTAATTTACATCTTACTACATTCTATCGTATTACTTGATATTATTTTTATTCTTCATTGGTTGATATACATTAGAAATGAATACCTGGCATGTATACAACACCTGGAAATTATGTATCCATCCCTATTATATTATATTACTTTATAAGACTTATTATTTTACTTAACTATTATTAGAGGTTATCTTTCCATACTTATACTATATTAGTTTTTGTTAATTTACTTAAAGGTATTCCTGGAACTATTTTTTCTTCCTCATTTTATGAATCATAGATCATAATTCTTATATAATAAATAATACAAATTTGAATATTTAGTCATTTAAAAAATCATAACTGTAACAATCATAACAATTACTATAAATCGAATAAAACTTACAATATTTAAATATCATTATAATAAATAAATTTATATTTAAAATAATTGAATGCAAGCAGCTGCATTGATATAGTAATCATTTAAAACTCCCCCTAAAAAAACAAAGGTTCTAGATATTAAACCATCTAAAAAGACATATTAGGTTGTTAATCATTTTGAATTTAAAGATTTGGTTATGGTACTTAATTATACTCGTGCAGATGCTGCAGGATGTGATAATTTTTTATGATTTTCATTTGGAATTTAAATCTATACACTTTATTTAAACTATTAATACATATATATTAAATATTAATATATTTAGTTCATTACACAATTTATCTAAAAATAATAAATATATTAATTCTATATATTAAATATTTATTTAATAGATTATTAGATTATCTATATAATATATTATTATATCAATGACACATAAATAAAAACATTTATAAAGCAACTAATTTCTTAAATCGTTTGTTTATGGAGGATTTGATGGTATTTTAAGCACTTTTGCAGTAATAGTAGGAAGCTATGGTAATTTATTTATAAGCAATCAACTTAGAATGCAAATAAATATTTGTCTTCGGAATGGCAGCCCTTTGTGGAGGGGCATTTGGAATGGGAGTTGGAGATTACTTTTCTTCAAAATCATAAATTTAATATATGAAAAATGAAAAGAAGAGATAATAATGGGAAATAGAACATAATATACAAGGCGAGAAAGAAGAAATGATCTAAATATATTAAGATAAAGGTATTTCTAAGAAAGATGCGATTGAAATAGTTTAAATATTAGCTAGAAATAAATAATGCTTTACTAATATAATGATGCTATAATAATTGGGTTTCAACTTAAGTGATTAATCTCCTATAAAGAATGGCATTACAACACTTTTATCCTTCTTTATCTTTGGACTTATACCTTTATTTCCCTACATTGTAGTTAAATTCATGAAAAATCCATAAACTATTTATAACTTTTTGTTCTTAATGTCATGCGTTATTGGAGTAATATGTTTATTTACACTTGGTATTATTAAAAGTAAATTTAGTTTTAGGAAATGGTACAAAATCGGCATAGAGACTATAATTATAGGAATAATAGCTACTATAATTGGTTATTTAGTAGGATTTATATTCAATATTATCACTTAGAACTCAGGAAATTTAATACTTTAATCAATTGATATTCATAATTTTTGAATTTTGTAAATATTATTATACTCGATCATGACTGATTCCTTGCGATTAAAGCAATTTAGATAATTTTAGCACCAATAAAGTATACTTTTTCCTTTCTCTATTTAATATATCATTAAATGATACTACATGATCCTACATATCTTCTATAAAGTTAGAAATTTGATTTTTTTAATTTTTTTCATTTTCCCCTTCAATTTGAATTTTCTTCTTTCTTCTTCTTCTTTTTTAAGGACTTTGAAATTATTGATCCATTAATAATATATAATAAATAATCAAATTCCTTTTTAAAGTTTAAAAGAAATAATTTAGAAGATACTTTATTTCTGCTTCTATAAAATTTATCTTTCATTAATAATAATTTTTTCAATATTCTTTTTATCAAATTTATTTTAAATTTACTTTTTAGTTTTCTACCACTTTTTATAAAGTTTACCATAATTCTATTTATTCATTTAATTATTCTTATTTTTAGTTATTTAATAGGCATACTCGAAATTGATATCAAATATAATGATCAGATTAGGATTAATTTTTAATTATTATAATGAACCTAATTGCTATGATGTCACTGGAAATTGTTATAATATATAGCCCCTTAAAAAGCAATCAGATTGATTCAATCTATTTAGTATAATCCCATTTAAAATAGATTAATCTAATATCTAACCTTTCTTTTCTAATGATAATGCTAGTTTACCTACTTAAGTACCTTTAGCCACTTGCTAATATATTAAGTCTTAAGAACTAATATATACAAATCCATATTTCTTTTAAATATCCCTGCCTAAAAAGCCCCATGCTTGGCCTGGTGGCCTTACCACCATTACACTCATTACTTTTTTAGGCCCTTTAGAGTTAATCCTATATGAAGTCATTCTTAATACTTATTAAATAACTTTTTCTTTATCATCTTTAAATTCAACTTCATGATAAAATCCTTTATAAAGCTGTTTTACCTGATTTATATTTAATTTAGAGATTGAAATACTATTTACTATTTATTGACTTGATTGATTCTTATATCTAATTTTCATGTATTATTCAATTTTCGCATTACTAACATTAACGAAAATAAAATTATCAAAAAGAATTTTACTTCTTTGAAGTGAAACTACTTGCACTCTAGATAAAGGAAAGCCTTAAATTATCAAATTAATCTTTTTTGAGTTACTTTAATTAATTTTCTTCTTCACAATTTAAATTATTTCTTTTTATTTTTTAAAGGATATTTATGAAACTGAAAACAATTCATATTTCTCATTCATTTTTTAAGATACCTTTTGAGCAATTTATTTAGAAAATGATCCTTAATATCCCACTATGAAAATAAGTTTAGCTTATTAATATAAATACGATCAGGCCTTTAAAGCTTATCTATTAAAAATTGAAATGGATTGTCAGGTTGCGCAATAATCAATTTTTTCAATAAATCTTATAAAATGTTGTAGACTCCCCTTTGCTCTATATATTTTTACACATGATTTTGAAATTTCATCTTTTGTTATTTATTCATCAATATTGAATTATTATAATTAATCATACTGTTATCTTCTTAATCTTTAGATAAGGATTGCCTTAGACAGGGGCTTTAGTTTTCTATATAAAAGTTTTTCTAAGATGCTAGATTTCTTTTTTTCTTTAGATAAATCTTTTCTTTTCCAAAATGAACTTTTCATTTAATCCTTAAGTATTAGAAGAGTATATTTACTAAAAAAATGATTATTTGTAGTTTTATTAAATCTTTTGAATTATAATTAGGCTTTTTTCTGCCTTCCAGGATACATATAAAATAGAAATTTAGTATGATTGATTAATAACTATTTTAAATTCTATTATTAAAAGTCTTTATCTTTTGCTATGTAATTTGGTAATATTTTATTCTTTTCTTGGGATTTGATAGCATGTCTATGATTTCTTTTCTTTTAATAAATGTAAAAATTTATTTGGTAGGATAGGAAAAATAACTAGTCTTAGGGAAAAATACTTTATCTTATTACTTCTCATTATTATTATTCTATTACAGTATTTCCTCTTTTTGTTTCTTCTATTGAATTTGTTTCATTATTTATTTAATAGATTTCCTTTTATTCTAACGTGATGTAAAAGCTTCAGGAATAATAAATCTCTTATTCAATATCCTTGTAGTTGCTCTTTTATTCCTAGATGTATTTATTTATCGTGGGTTTTATTAATATAAAATCCTTTATTGAAACCAGCCTGCTAATTCAGTATTTGATTTTTTATATGATGGAATTATATTCATCTTTATGTCTTATTATTAGATTATTTTAAGTGTCTATTTAGCATTCACTTATGAGAAGTATTATTATGGATTAATATCATCTCTTTCTAATATTGCATTTATTAATTTATTTAATATTATAATAGTGAAAGCAATAGATATATGTTATTTATTATATACATACTTTATATATATATTAAATAATGAAATTAATTAATTATTCAATTAATTAATTAATGTTATGGAATTAACTGTTTCTTTCTCTTACATTTTTCTTTTGAGTTGTTGCAAGGTTAACAATTGCATATATCAGTACATTTAATTCCAGCTTGAAAGCATTAACAATACTTCTTTTGACATCCTGATTTTCTACAATTGCATCCTTTACTATGTCTTGATACACTAGCCTAAATCTTGGGATTAAAAGCTGACACATTCTTATCAATCATTTGTGAAATGGCAATATCACGTTCTTTCGAATGATCTAAATTATTATAACAATCTATGCAATTACATCCTTGACAAACAACTTTCTTCCTAAAGCAATCACAATAAAACTGTAGACATTTACTTTTCTTGCAATTACAACATAAAGTATTATTTTTATACTTCCTTCTAGACCTTTACCTATTATTGCGGGATATTTGATATTCTTAGGAGTACCAATTTAATGAAATAATTTATTAGCAATTGGCATTTTAATCAATGTTTCATAGACTTTATTAGGAGATGATTACTATTAATCTATTTCTTAATTCTTTTTATCACTATGCATAGCAAAACTAAGCTAACAATTATGATCTAATTAATAATCTATGTTCTCCTTAGCCTTTTTAGGCGTATCTAAAGCATATATTAATTTACATTAGCTTATTCTAGATTCATGGAAAATTGGTTATACCGGGGAATTTGGTAATCTTTGCACAAAATTAATAAATGGAGAATTTATGTTTATAGATTCGTTTTTTAGCTCTTATGGAATTAATTTCTTACTTGGAGTATTATAGATTCCTTTTTGTTCATCTGAATTATTTTTCTTATTTTGCATTATTATTTAATTAATTCATGACATCAACTCATGAAATACATGCATGAAAAATGATATAAAGTTATACAAACATTCATACTTCATCATGAAATACATGCATGCATAATATATTTAATATTAAAAAATGATATAAAGTTATACAAACATTCATACTTCATCATGAAATACATGCATGCATAATATATTTAATATTAAAAAATGATATAAAGTTATAGAAACATAAATTATTATATATAGATAAGCCTGTAAGTATTCATAAAAATGTGTAATTTAATCATTATTATATAATATTAATCTGTTATTAATTATTAATAATCTCCTTTTATTAACATGATTATTAATTTCCTATAACTGATTAACTTCTATTATCTAATTTCTTCTTTAATTACTTTATAAATT
This sequence comes from Lipophrys pholis, assembly GCF_963383615.2. NCBI lineage: Eukaryota > Metazoa > Chordata > Actinopteri > Blenniiformes > Blenniidae > Lipophrys > Lipophrys pholis. The sequence continues at coordinate 66,700 of NW_028292231.1, forward strand.
TATTCTTCTCTAAATACATTTTCTTCTTCTCTTTTTTAATTTTCCTTTTGTTCCTTCTTTTATCAGTTAATTTATCCAACTTCTTTATTCTCTAATTCTTCCTATCTTAAATCTACTTTAATCTTATTTGCTATAATGTCTCTCTTTAATCTAACATCTTTTTAATTCTTATTTAGTTCTTCTTTTACGATAATTTTATAGATCTCGACTGGCTGCCTATGCTATAGAACTGACTATATTTTATGTTTTCTATACTATTATATGAGTTGTTGCAATATGCCTATATTTCATATATATATAATTAATAATGGATTTAATTGATATTGAGAATTAAAACAATGAATCAATTATCAAAAAGACTGTTTTAGTACCTTTAATCTATGGCTTTGCATTTGGAATGGGACAATTTATTGCATCTGTTATAATAGGACATCCATTCTTTAGTGATTTGAAATAATTAGTAAAAGAATGAATTATTATAATATTTATTACTTTTAATAATGATAAAAAAAAGCAGTAAAAAGAAAGTTAATAGCAAGATAAGCTCTAAGAACAGCTCTAATTAAAAAAATAGGAATAAACCAATTAGAAATATAATGAATTAAATATTGATAAGTCCACTTCTTACTAAAAGATTCAATGAATTTAATAAATCTAAAATACCTAAAAAAGATAAGAAAATTATCTCGTTAAGAAGTAGTCCTAATAAGCTTCGAAAGCCCTTAATTTATTAAACAAGGTAAATATCAAAACAAAAATAAGTTAAAAGGGTAGAAGAAGCAGACAATAAAGTAATAATAAAAAGATCTAAAAGAAATATAAATATCCAATAGATAATTAAGAAGGATAATTAATCTGGAATTTAAAAAGTTCTATTAATAATTATTAATTAGTTTAATCTGTAGGGAAAGGCACTTTTGGAGAAGTTATAAAAGCAATCAATATAAAAACTAAATAAATAATAGCCATTAAAATATTACGAAATAAAAAGAAGATAATAGAACAAGGAAGGAAATAAATAAAGATGATGGAATTACTTTAGAAGAATAAAGTAATAGGCGTAAATTGCTTAATATAAGCTTTTGATTATCATGGACATATAGTAATTATATTAACAGGTGTATGGTTCAATAACTACTTGGCAAGAATCTATTATAATTAATGTAGAATTAAATTATAGATTGGCAGAGAATCAAAAGTATTAGTAAAGAATTAACCTTCTGCCTTGCTAAACTTTCATAACTCAATATTATTCATGCTGATATTAAACCTTAGAATATTCTATTATGGAAAAAGACATCCATTAAAGTAATTGATTTTGGGTCTAGTGCTATTTAAGGACATATACCTTATAATTATATTCAAAGTAGATATTATCGTGCACCTGAAGTTGTATTAGGTCTTAATTTTGATTGTAAGATTGATGTTTGGTCAATGGGTTGTTTATTAACATAATTAGCTTTAAGAAGACCTCTTTTTCCTGCTGATTCATAACATTAATTACTTTCTTATATTATTGGTTGTGTTGGTATGCCTTCATAATATTTTATTGATATGTGTCCTAGAAGAAATGTTTTCTTTAATATTGAAGGGAATCTTAAAATAAAGATGATCAATCAAGATATGAATAAATTATTTAAAAATAATGTTTTTGTAGATTTTATTAAGAAATGTTTGATGTTTTAGGCTTCTAAGAGATATTCTAGTAAAGAATTATTAAAACATGAATGGATAACAACATGAATTTTATATAAAAGAATAAATTCATAATAATATATTTTCATTTGGTCATTTTAAGTTGTTTACTTTTATCATTAAGTTTATCAATAATTGTATTTAATTGTGATAAATGTTTAATTCCATTAGGATATAATTAATTAGATTCTTGCTTTTTATAAATTATAATGCAATTTGCTGCTTGATCAATAGTTCCATTAATTTTACCATCAAGAATCATTTCTGATAATTTAGCTTGAATAGATTGAACCTAAATAGATATCTTCTATGCAATATGTACTAATTCAACTCTACAATAAGGTTCAATAACTAAGAATATATTCTATTAAAGAAGAACTTCATAAATAGATTCAATATGAGTTTTAAGTATTATATCTTACATTATTTAATGATTATATGTAGATATTGTTTTTCTTAATTTAATAATTGATTTATCACGATGTGCTAATGATAATTATAACATTGCATCTAAATCTTTACATGAATATTTAATACCATATTTACCATTAATAATTTGATTAACTTCTTCATTTGTACCTTTTACTATCTTACATAAAGACATATATTTAAGACTTGCAATAGCTTTATCTTTATTATTAATAGAACTAAATCCTTCAAAAGCTTAAAAGAAGTATGAATACCCTGTTTTATAATCCTTCTAATTTGAATATACTATACCTGACATCATATCTATTTAAGCCATAAGTTGAGGTGTACAATAAACAGAATTAGCATTTGCTCTAGATGCTGTTAATGAAGCTTTAGCTTTAGCATGTTTCCCTAAAGAGAATAATACTCTACTTTAAAGCAAATATATTTCAACTAATAAATGTTTATCATCTGCTTTTCTAACTTATGTTTGTACAGGTTATAATAATTAAAGTGCTTTTGAAGCCTCTTTAGTTTATAAAAGAAGACTACTTAACCTTAATATAATTCTATTTTTAAGGTATCCTCTTTTTTAGTCTTAACACCATTTAATCAATCCTTAACACATTTCTATTTGAAATGTTTGACTATTAGGTATTTAAGATAATTTATCAATAAGATTCTTTAATATTTTAGCTGTTCTAGGCTTAGTAAATAATTGAAATGTATTTTTTTCATTATTGACTAATTCTTTTATTTTATGTGGAGTACCAATACTTATGAAATGATCAGCTAATGCAAATATTATATGTTATTTAACTTTAAGAGATTCATCTGTTGATTCTTAATCATTATGTAATAATCGTTATAATGCTTATTGCTTTTATTTACCTTCTAATTGGTTTATATGTTTAAGTTTATCATTGTTTATAGTCATATTATTTAAAAATATTTAAATATTAAATATATGTATTAATATATATTAAATTCAATTTTTGTTAAATATTAATTTCCTCTTGCTTTTAGACTTACTTTTACTATATTATCTAGATTTAGTATATCTTGATAATTATTCAATAGCTGTTGAATACGTTGATTTAATTTATTAATTACTTTCTTTACCATATTTACTACATATTGATTCATTCGGATCAGGTTATTAAAATATGTTATGGAAATGCTTTTGATTCCTTTTGATTATTTTATATTTAGGGATAAGATCAATTTACTAGGACATAAAGCAGTAACAAAGTTATTTATCTTTAATGGAATCTGATGAATTATTTGATTGTTGATCGATGATAGATATAACTTAGATTTATTCTTTAATTAAAGAACTCTTGTTTTATAAAGTGATTAATAGAAGCTGATGAAATTTACTGAATTAAATAATTTAATTCATTCTTTTTATAATATTAACAGATATCCATTTATTATATATATATATATATATAACTGCCGTTAATAAGTATAAATACAAATAACATATTGAAGTATTAAATAAATGATGTAATAAGTATATTTATATTATGATTTATATTATAATTTATGAGAAAAATAAAACGATGTGATAGTGATGATGAATAATTAAGTGAATAATAGAAAGTAATAGAACGTAAACAACCTAACTTAAGAGGTAATTACACTATTAATCTAAAGAAAATAATCCTAAATGTATCCAATACAATATATTCAGTCATAACATAGGCAGGACATGAATTGAACTTCAAACCACAAAGTAATCCATAAGCAGGAGATTGGGATATATATTTCACAGATTATGATATAACATCATAATTATTATTTAAAATGAGGCCTTTTCAAAAGATTAACCATTTTCCTGGTATGACCTCAATAGCAAGGAAAAACTTATTAGCAAAGAATTTAAATAAAATGAAAAGAATGTTCCCAGACCTTTATGATTTCTTTCCTCAGACATGGCATATACCATCTTAATATCATGACTTTAGAACTTATTATTAATCTGTAGAGAAAGGAAAAGTTAGAACTTATATAGTTAAACCTTAGGCAATGTCACAAGGGAGAGGTATATTCCTTACAAGGAATATATCTGATATTGAGAATGGAGAACATTACGTTATACAAAGATATTTAACTAATCCTTATATTATAGATGGACTTAAATTTGATTTAAGGATATATGTACTTGTTGCTGGATCATATCCATTAAGATTATTTACTTATCAATAAGGATTAGTTAGATTTTGTACTTAGCCTTATGATACTCCTAATGCTGATAATTTAGATAATGTATATAAACATTTAACAAATTATGCAATTAATAAAAATCATTAGAACTTCGTATTTAATTAATCATAGGAGAATATGAATATAGGACATAAAAGATCATTAACATCTATATATAATTATTTAGAGGAAAGAGGATAAGATGTTAATAGACTTAAATAATAGATTAATAAGATTATTGTAATGACTATATTAATGGGGCAATCTTAGTTAGAGTATCAATATAATGCTTGCCAACCTGATAATTTAACTAATAATATGTGCTTTTAAGTCTTAGGATTTGATATAATGTTAACTAAATAAATTAAACCTATTTAATTTAAGTCAATCATCAACCCAGCTTTTAAACCGATTCACCTCTTGATTACTATATTAAGAAAGGATTAATATAAGATTCATTTAGATTGATGAATATTAATACCAAATAGAAAAATAAAATAGCTTTATAAATTAAATAAAGATCTAATTCAAGGATATATAAAAGGAAAGATAAGCCTACTCAGCAATAGAAAATAAAAAGATTTTGGGAAATTCATTAAGCAAGAGATTAATACTAACTTACTCATATGGGAAATTTCAAGAAAATATTTCCATCTTAAGAGTATACTGATATATTAACACTTTTAGGTAAAAAAATGCATTGGGATACAAACGATAAAAAAAGGTAATATAATATTATTGATAAAGATAGTCAAAGCAAAGCTAAATGTAGTAATCATTATAGTATGCATGGCCATACTATTAAAAAGGAAATTAAAGAGAAAGAAAAAGAAAAGGATAAAGAAAAAGATAAGGAAAAAAATGTCAGAGAGAAATAGATTAATATGTTTAGAATTAAAAGAAAGAATAATATTAAAGATCTATCTAAGTAAGTAAGTTAAAATTATAGAAATTGTATAAAGTAGATTAAAGATGTAAAGGAATTATTTTATAATAAATATAAGAACAATGGTTAATTTTTAATTCCGAGGATGTATGATATAATGATAGAAGCGTCATAGCAAAAGAAAAATTCCTTAGTTTTCACTAAAAAGATATTAGATAAGTGATTTTAATAAATATTTTATATAATCAATCAGAAAAACTATACAAGAAACATAAACTCATAGCTTAAGTGAATCTTATAGAATAATCTGATGGAGCAATAACAGTAGGCTTATACCCTTTAAATGTGCCTTTCCAAATAGTCTATATCTTTTCTCCAATTTGATAAGATCTCATAAAATCAATGATTCCACATCTCATTACTAAAGTATCCATCTACAAAATGATTAATAAAGAATAATCAATTATTTAATGTCTTGCTAGGAATTTAGAGTCTTGATTGATTTTAAATATAAATGATTCATGATCTTATTTATTTAGGAATATAGGTTAACCAAATCTATCAATTTTAAAGTTAGTATCTAATCCTGTGAAGTTTTAGCCTTCCTTATCTGCACTTTTCATTCGATTTGAAGGTGAGCCTTTTAAATCATAAACTTTAAATGGATGTTTAACTTTATAAAATAGATTTTACATGACCACTAATTTCACATCTTTATATTTATAAACGATTTAGTAAAGACCGAATATTGGAACTAAATAATTATCATTTTGAAGAAAATATTTAACATATTATTATGATTTTCTCTTAAAAAAAGCAAATTATTTTTAATTTACTTATTTGAGTATTAATGTTTCATCTTAAGATTTAAGAAAACTACTACCACTTTTACCTCCACTACTGTCCCATGGCACTGAAGAATTAATTTTCCATAAATATTCATCAAAGGAAATTCCTTTCTTTTCCCTAATTTATTTAAATAGATGATGATTAATAGCAATAATTTAGATGAGTTAATCTTTTTTTTAATTCTTTTTAATTAAATTCCTACAGAAAATTTATTATTCACTTAAATAAGCTTAATTCAATTAAAATTTCATCTTTATCTTTACTTATTATGCACTATCCATTCCCTTGATTTTTGATAATGCTATTGAGAACATTGAAATATAGTTATTTTAGTATACAGGTAAATATTTCTAGTAATTATTGTATCTTATAAAGCCTCTATTAAGCTGAATGATTTATTATTCTTTTTATTATTTTGTTCGTAAGTATTAATATATATCTTTAAATATCCAATATACTTTATGACAATATAAAATACCATCACCTTAAATAATTTTACTACTAGAATGATTTCCTTATTTATCTAAAATATTTAAAAAGTACTATTTATATTCATCAGTTACTTTATTTATAATTGATGTTATACTATCCATTAATGATTTATTAAATTTAGATAAGGAAGTAATATGTTTCAATTAAGATAATTTATTATATTAATTAATTTACTATTTATTCTCTTTTATATTGAATTTAATATCTTTAATAACCCAAACATCAATATTAATAATTCTAAATATAAACTATGTATCTCTAACTTTCATTATACGTATTTTATTAAGATGAATACACTTCTTCTTCTATTGATTCTTTAAAAATTAATAATTATACATCATATAATATAAGAAATGAAAGAATGAGAAGTCTAATTATTTCCTTTAAAGTATTTTAATGTCTGAGATAAAAGTTTAGCAATCTTTACAATAGATATTAAATTGAACTGTGAATTTCTTTTACTAAATAGTGCTTTATTCTTATATTTTAATAATATTACTTATCTTTATGACTAATCCCATATTATTCTTATAATAAACTAAGACATGATCATTTTTAGGAGCTCTGCAATTCAAACATTTTTATTTTATTTACTATAATGATTGCTTAATAAAAGTACCAACACTATAACCTAATCCATCAGATTACTTAATAATAGGAATTTTGCAGAGTTAGGTATTTTATGTGAAATTTCTTTTGAAAATACTAACAGTATGCAAATATTGAATTAATTTTTATTAATTTAAATCATTTATTTGTGAAATATTTAATTATACGTATTCAGCTTATATAAATCGGAAAAAGTATTTCTTTTACTAATATTTCTATCCCATTTCTTATAATGGAATCTAACAAGGATTTAATGATTTTTGAATTTTAACAATTTAATCTTACATATTATTCCATGTCTTCTATGATAACATAAGTTTAGCAATACCTACAAACAATTTCAATAACTTTTTAATCAATTATATTTATTCTTAATCCCTACCAATGATAGTAATACTGACTTAAGCAGTATTCTAAAAGATTAGGAACATAAGACTTACTTGTTTCTGATTATGTTTAAAATTCTTAAAGTCTATTTTATAAGCTTATCCAATAATAGTATAGTCAAATACATCATGAATATAAATTTTCTTTTTAATTCTTGCTGCTCTTCTTATTCTATCTAATAATTTAGGTTTATTACGAGTTATTACTGTAATTTGCTTTTGTTGGAACATATTCAATGCTAATTTATTAACCCCTTTCTATACAAATATTACCTGTGGATTCATTAAAGCTAATTTATCAACCATTTTAGTTATCATATTCTTTTAATTGTTTATCATATACTCAAATGAATTACTCTTTAAATCTAATTATATCTATCCATATAAAACTATTATCCTTGGTTTTAATATCTTTGTTCTCATATATTTTATTGCCACATTTTTACGACAGACTATTCCTTTTATAAAATTATATGAGTTTTTTTATTCTGCTATGATTGCTTTTACTTTAACTGAGATTCCTTTAGCCCAATTAGATCTACAATCTAAAGCAGCTTTAATAACAGTTTATTAAAAGAAGTACATCCATTTTTATGATAATTTATATTTCTGAATAAATTTAGCATAAAGTGAATTTAATCTTTGTTTAGTAGTATACCTTAATAAAGTATCAGCATTAAATAATTCTTATTATTAAGAGTATTATTCTTCAATATGTTAATTATTCTTTATTTATTTAGTTTTCTCATTTTATATGAATGTTTATATAGTTTTATAACAATGTTGGCATAGTCTTATCTGTTCCTAATCTAATCCTAATTATTAACCATCTATAAAATAATTGCAACATTGTTTACAGAAATGATTCTTGCATTTATTGCATATATAATACCATCTAAATATAATAATGAATCTTGAATCGCATTTAAAGCAATTTTATGCATCATGTATTATACTATTATTATTATTATTTATCTATAATTGTAATGCTGCTCGTATTCTTTCACTTAATTTAAAATCTTTATTCATTATATGAAATCATAATATTTTTTTCACTTCTTCTTATTTAATATTATTTAATAATAATATATTCTAATGAATTTTTAAATTGAAGTTCCATTATACTTACCTATTAACTTTTGGTATTAAATCATATCTTTCTTAATATTTACTCATATATTATGTTATCTATCTTCTATTACTTTGAATACTTATCCTATCAGATATAGGTGATTTAAATTTACTTTTATTAGAGTAAGGTGTATTATAACTCTTTTAATTTAATTACATAATAAATAATGAATATCAAGTATAGTAATCTTCCAATTAAATGAATTTGCATTGACTAACACAATCAAAAATCCATTTATAATGAATGAATCCCTTCCTTATCTTTTTCTTAGTATTTAGTGGTTTTTCACATAATTAAATTTTAATACATTTACCTTAACTATCCTCATTATAAAACCTAGCCCCACAATTTTATAAAATATAAACTAAATCCTCAATTTATATGATTTTACTAGTCTAATATGGATTTTGAGTTATTATGAAGTTAAATCCCTTAAATAATTATTTCAATTTGTATCTTTTTTATATTCCGTTACCTATGCCATCATGTATGATTGGATAATCTTTTTATGAGATTATCTTTCTACTTATAATAGATTTCTGAATCCATTTAAAATCAACAATTATTACATTAGAGACTAAACATTTAAGGAATTTTAATGTTCTTTTACAAGTTCCGTTATAACTATTCACTACTAAATGAGTTACTTTTTAATTATATTAGTTCATAAGTCTAACTTTAAATAATTTACAAAACTTATTAATATCTGTTTGTAATTGTTAATCAATAAGACTTACTAATAAAACAATATCTTAACGAGATTAAAATTATTAGTTATCTTTCTTTTTAGTATAGAAAACACGTTAAATTTGATCTTTTTTAAAACATTGTAATTTCATTGCTTATTACATTTAATTTATTTTATTACTCTTTGCATGATGATCAAATTTATTTCTTTTGAATTTCCTGAATAAATCTAATACTATTTATATCTTTTTATCTTTCCGTTTGATTTCTAATTAACATTTACAAAGTGGACATTTTGAACTTATTTATTAAGAATTTAGATTTTAATTTTATTGGAGGCAATATTTGCAAAAGTAGTGGTAGTTAATACAGGCGATTGGTTCTTGAATTAAGTCTAGGCAGCTTATTAATATTTTACATTGGACATTGCATTTATTAAAATAGTTTTTAAAATTATAGTTTACTTAGGTAGTATATTTACTTTTACATTCAAATTTAAGATTAATTAATTTAAATATTTAAATTTAATTAAATTAGATTTAGGAATTTAATCAAACAATTTAATTTATTAATCATTTTAGAATATATATATAAAATAGTAAATATAATAATAATGTAAAACAGATAAGTATAATCATTAGAAAATATATAAAAGTATTAAATAACTCCCATGCCATAACTAATTCAAAAGAAATAATAATAATTTTTTACTCATTTATAAGGTTTAAGAGCAATAGCAGTAATATTAGTGATAATATATCATTTTTTTCCATAATATAATAAATCAGGATTCTTTGGAGTAGATGTATTCTTTGTATTATCAGGTTTCTTCATAACTAGAAATCTTATTAAAAACAATTAGGAATAATCTCTATAAAAATATCTATTATCATTTTATAAAGCAAGAGCTAGAAGGATTCTTCCGTCATTAATGTTAACAATATCTCCTTTGTTTATATTTGCAGTAATAAGTTTAATTATATAGAAGTATTTAATAAATAATTAATAAAAACAATAAATATTTAAACAATCATTATCAGGTTTAACATTCACATCAAATTATTATTTCTCTTTATAATATAGTTATTTCTTTGGTTAACCTATAATGAAACCTTTTCTACATCTATGGTCATTAAGTATATAATAACAATTTTATTTACTTTTTCCAATTATTGTAAGAATATTTCATAAAAGAGGATTACTTATATTTGTTTCTGTAACACTTATAGCATCATTGATTTATAGTTGTTTAACTTCAATTAATGGAAAATATTTTACTTCTATTTGTAGAGTTTGGGAGTTGTAGGCTGGGGCCTTCCTTGCTATAATAAGAACTTAAAGAGTAAAGAAATTGGTTAATAGTTGCTATTTTAGTATAATTGGACACTTATTAATTATAGTTTCTTTTATAGTTATTGGAAAATAAGATTAATAGTTAAATTATCCTAATTATTTAATGATATTGCCAGTTTTAGCAACATCTTTAATAATTATCTCAAATTCAGAATAATTTATTAATAAGTATATATTATCAAATATTGTTGTAAGATATATAGGTGAGATAAGCTATACTTTATATCTTTTTCATTGGATTATAATTCATATTGCTTATGTTTTGATTTACAATTATTAGTATCCTCCTATTTATATGAGATTTATATTAATTGGATTATTATTTGTTATATCTGCAGTTTAATATAAATATATTTAGAATCCTTTAAGAAGAACTAAAAATAATAAAGTTATTATGTGCATTATAATTACTTTGATTGCTTTTATTATTTTAGGGACTGTTTGTGTATATGTTGTTAAATAAAATTAAATTGATGATCCATTCTTATGATAAATTATATTTAATATTCAATTTAATTATAAATATAAAATAAAATTAATAATAAAAAGTAAGATACATTATATTTTCTACAAATCAGATTTTTAAATAAAATAAATATACTAAAATATAATTATCAGATAAGTTAATTTACATAATATAATAATCAGACAAATTAATAATTTACATAATTTTACATATAATTATATTTATATATTATGTATTATTATCTACTTTTAATAGCTATTACAAAGGGGTTGGGGTTGGGGTTGGGGTTGGGGTTGGGGTTGGGCAAAGAATATTTATATGAGTGAAGATTCCCCATTAGTAATTTCATGTACAAATGGTTCACTGTTAATATACTCTAGTCCTTTATATGAATATTTGGGAATAATCAATATAGGAGTAACTAATTAGATTGAATAGGAATGTCATTTCTCATAGACAGGGAAATATTTCTTAATGAAGCATGCTAATAAATAATTAAAAATATATGATTTGACTACTTTTACTAATATAAGAAATGAAACTAATATAACACTTGCATAATTTGGATAAAATGATACAACAGTAGTTATAGTAAATGGAATCAATGATAAAAAAAAAAAAAAAATATAATAATTTTATTTGGATAATAATACTAAAATAATTTATAATAATACAGCATATCCTAATACTTAAAAAAAAATTATATTTAAATTATATTAATTCTTAAATAATATTTACAATTGTTAACAGCCAAAATTGCTATAATACAAAATTTCTAGATTTTCATAATATAGTTAATAGTTACACAACTGTAGAATCGTTTTTAGGTGCATCTTAAAATAATGATTGTCAATGGTATGATGATAAAATAATTAGAATTAATTATAATAGTATGTTATATATTCATAAAAATGATTCCATCATTTATAACTTATCTTAATCATTTAAATCAATGAATGGAAATAATTAAGGAATATTTGTATTTACTAAGGAAAATTTAATTTATATTATACTAATGAATTAAGAAAATATAACACAACTTAACTTATTTCAAACTAATGTGTTATAAGTATAAGTAAGATCAGCAATAAATGATAATGGACATGTAGCATTCTATTTTAAATAAGGAAACTATTATTATGTTAAAGTAGTAAATATATGTCAATAAACTTGTTTATAATGTAATTTTCCACATACTTAATGTCTATCTTGCTAAATTAATAGACAGTTAATAAATGGATAATGTCCTTGCATAGATAAATATTATTAAAATAATCAGGTATGTTATCCTTGCCATTATTCATGTATGACTTGTAATGGAATTAATACTAATTGCACTAGTTGTAATAATAATGCTTATAGGGAATTAATCAATTAATTATGCTAATGTATTATCAGATATTATGATAATGGTATTTAATTATGTTAAAGTTAAAGTTGTCATTATTCTTGTGTAAGTTGTAATGGAATTAATATTAATTGCACTAGTTGTAATAATAATGCTTATAGGGAATTAATCAATTAATCATGCTAATGTATAATTAGATATTATGATATTGGTATTTAATTATGTTAAAGTTGTCATTATTCTTGTGTGACTTGTAATGTAATTAATAATAATTGCACTAGTTGTAATAATAATGCTTATAGATAATTAATCAATGAATCATGCTAATGTATAACTAGATATTATGAAATTGGTATTTAATTATGCTAAAGTTGTTATTACTCTTGTATGACTTGTATTGGAATTAAAAATAATTGTACTAGTTGTAATAATAATGCTTATAGGGAATTAATCAATGAATCATGCTATTGTATTATCGGATATTATGATAACGGTATTTAATTATGCTAAAGTTGTCATTATTCTTGTATGACTTGTAATGGAATTAATAATAATTGTACTAGTTGTGATAATAATAGTTTCAGATATTTAATCAATCAATCATGTTATTGTATTGCTGCATATTTTGATAATGGTGTTTAAATGTGTTAAAGATGTCATTATTCATGTGCCACTTGTTATGGATAATTTTATACAAATTGTTTTACTTGTATAACTAATTATTAGATAAATAATAATAATTAATGCTATTGTAGATTTAGCAATAACAATGCTTAGGAATGTTAAAATGTTTGTATTAAATAAAAAAAAGCATTTTTTAATTATACATG
>NW_028292230.1:2500-14182 GCF_963383615.2 Lipophrys pholis
GTGTAGCTCTAGTTCGGGCTGTGTTCTACCGAGTGTAACTCTACTTAAAACTGTGTTCTACCGAGTGTAGCTCTAGTTATACTGTGTTCTACCGAGTGTAGCTCTAGTTCGGGCTGAAGCGGAGTGACCTGCTCTCTGCTGTTTGGTTTCATTATAAACAAACAGCACCAACTAGCGGCCCGACATGGGAACTACATCTGACGGTAGAGCTGCGGTGTAAACGTGAAACAGCTGAAGTAAAAGCAGATTCCTTCTGAAGCAGAAGTTCAGGTTCGTTTGGAAGTGTTGCTGTTCTTCTCTGGTTCTGCTCGGTTCTCCTCACTCCACTCAGAACAGAGATGAAACCGACGTCTCTGGTTTCCTCTGATCGGCGTGATTAAATATTTGGATTACATGTTTGGTGGATTAAACTACAGGGTGGAAATGAGACGGAGCAAAAACACCAAGAAAAACTCAGACAAGCATTTTTATTGGTTTTTTGCTGAGAGGAAGGACCTCTCCAACTGTTACTGTACATACGTCACACAGCACATTATGTAAGTCGGAACCAACAGAGACTTTGACAGAACAACAGAACAGAACCGACGCTTAAAACAACAGAACAGAACCGACGCTTAAAGCAACAGAACAGAACCGACGCTTAAAACAACAGAACAGAACCGACGCTTAAAGCAACAGAACAGAACCGACGCTTAAAACAACAGAACAGAACCGACGCTTAAAGCAACAGAACAGAACCGACGCTTAAAACAACAGAACAGAACCGACGCTTAAAACAACAGGACAGAACCGACGCTTAAAGCAACAGAACAGAACCGACCCTTAAAACAACAGAACAGAACCGACGCTTAAAGCAACAGAACAGAACCGACGCTTAAAGCAACAGAACAGAACCGACGCTTAAAACAACAGAACAGAACCGACGCTTAAAACAACAGAACAGAACCGACGCTTAAAGCAACAGAACAGAACCGACGCTTAAAGCAACAGAACAGAACCGACGCTTAAAACAACAGAACAGAACCGACGCTTAAAACAACAGAACAGAACCGACGCTTAAAGCAACAGAACAGAACCGACGCTTAAAACAACAGGACGACTCTCGTGACGCAACCTGGAGCTTCACCACCGCTGACGGAGGAGAGGAGGAGGTCTATACACCGTCAGTCTGGAGGAGGTCCTGCAGGAGCTCGCCATCCCACTGCAGGACCCACAACACACACACACACACACACACACACACACACACACACACACACACACACACACACACACACACTCCGGCTGGCTTCATGTTCGACGTGTCAGATTTTGCCCTGATCAGATGTGAACGCCTCACGCCGCTGCTCCATCACTGAGAGAGAGAACGCTCCATTGTTGGGTGTGAGGCCTCCACCCCCCCCTGCCCCCCCCCCCCCCCCGGGTGAATGACTGACCCACATTACTCTACCATAGTTTGGACGGTGGATCTGTGCCGTGCGTTCCTGCGATGTTGCCGGGTTACTAGAATTAGTTTTTTGGAGGCCGGAGACGTTCGGCCATGGAAACCTTACATAATGCAGCTTTGAAAGCTACACTGGAGGAGGGGGAGGGGGAGGGGGAGGAAGAGGAAGAGGAGGAGGAGGAGGAAGAGGAGGAGGAGGAGACCACCACTAAAGAAAACAAGCAGAGAGGAAGCTGAAACTGTGGCAGTGAGTCTTGGTGTCATTGGGTTTGTGTGACATTGACCACCGCTTCAGTTCAGGTTGGACTTCCTGGTTCCAGCTGGCGGGTCCGTCTCGTTCTTATGGAGGTGAGTCCTGACGAGGGAGTCCCACCAGCAGCACCAGCCACTCTGAAAGGTCCATTCTAACTCCATAAGAACAAGAAGACAGTTGGACACCCCTTCACACCCTCCAGCTCACTATTCACTATCAGTCATATTCTAATCATGTTTAGCATGTAACGTTGCTACTGTATGAGCTCGCTAACATGTCGGCGGGCGGAGTTGCGTGATGCACCTGAAGGCATCACTCAGCTCCTGCAGGTCAAACCAGACCAACATGGCGGCTCGGACACATCTTTTATCACTGAAACAGTTCAGAGGAACGTGTTTCTGAAAACATTGGAAGTGAGAAATAAGCTGCAGTTGAAAAGTGAAAATGCTGGTGAAGGGGCGTGGCCTACTGTGAGGGGGCGTGGCCTGCATTCACCATCTTCTTCTCGGAGTATGAACTGTCCTCTGGCTCACGTCACAGCCGAACTTTTCTTCTTGTCCTTCTGGGGTTCTATCGGGCCTTCGGGCCCCGTTTCCATGACGACGTTTTCAAGAGAAAAACTTTGGCTGTAGATTTGTTGAGTTTCAAAACGTAAAACACCAACAAATGACTGTGTTGTATGTGGTGCTTTAGAAATAAAGTTGAATTGAATCACATGTTCTGGGCGTCCGTTGAAATGACCACGGTGCTCGGAGCCTCTAAGAATGGAAATCTGTGTGAAACGCTGGGGTTCCGTCTCCATGACGACGGAGGAAACGCTGCTGGCTCAACATGCTAACTACATGGTTTTCTCCGTTTCTGCTGTTGCCATGGAAACGGACATTATTTTCAAAACTTTTTTTGAAGTGAAACAACTCCGAGGGTTTGAAGGTCATTCCTCTTTACTCAGAGTCAAAACAAACAGTACAAATTAAAATACATCCGTTTCTCTGAGAGAATTCATGACAACTTCACATAATCCAGATGCAGATTGACAATAAAAGAAGATTCTGTTGTGGGGGAGGGGAGAACCGACAGTGGCCGGAATCTCGTGAGAAAACTGGACTTTAAAGGAACAATATGGAGAATTCCTCAGAGCAAAGTAACCCAAGAGCTTGTAATACCACCTTCTACCATAAGGTGGAGCGCTGAGTCACCCTAGATCAGGAGTCGGCAACTCATTTTCATAAAGGGCTACGAGAGGAAATAGATGCACGATTGAAGCCCGACAGTTCAGTCGACTTGAAATTATTTCTTGATCAAACAGTTTTTATGAGGTTTTTATGAGCCGCCGTTGCGCCGCCGTTTAGCCGCTTCACTTTCTTTTTCCCGCAAATTTTGTCTTCGGTAAATAAGAACGTCACATATTTTGTGAAGCAGCAATCGTGAGCTCTGCCAGACCAGCAACCTTTATGACCAGAGGAGCTGTTTTTCTGATTTCCCACCAAATGAAATGTGTTTTTTCAAGTTTACCCATTTTTCAGTTTTTTCATGGATTTTAGCCATTTTATATTCATCTTAGCTATTTTAGCAGTTTTATCTATTTATAGCGGCTGAGCGTCCCCTAGTGGTTAGAACTCTTTTAGCTAAAGCTGCTTTTAGTGATTTGAGCTATTTTAGCAATTTGTATAATGTAATAATGTCCAATAACAGACCATTTTAGTATGTAATAGAGTAATATGTAATAAAGGCAATAGTAACAGTAATTTTCATGAGATTTCTCAGCGACACCCTGAGATCAAGCTAAATAAGCAAACGAGGCTGTATGACGCCAACGTCTGCTCTGACCTCCAGGCTGCAGAGCATGGCGCTAAACTCATTAGCTTTTCACTGCGGCCCCCTAAAGGACAGAAGTGGCACTGCAGCGATCCGACTCATGGTGCCTTGAAAAGCAGTTGAATGAAGCTTCAGTCGTTTCAAAAGCTAAAAATGCACGTGAGGGTCTGGACGTCACCTCGTTTGTGCAGCGATTACATCGGAATTACCGTGAGTTTTCCCCCAAAGACCCAGGAAACAAAACAAGCTGGGCACAGACGCTGGAATTCTATTCAAATCATTTCTACTTTGGGACTTTTCGGGGCGTCACACCGTTTCTGATAAGAACTTTTCAGTCTTTCCAGGAGGAAGAAGCTCATCGCCCGGAGCTAAAGGGAACACTACACGTCTTGGACGCATCTGAATAAGAACATTCAAGAAGGGAACCGTGGTTACCGACTGACACCGAGTTGGTTTTGTGTTTTTGCAGTGACGGGCTGGAGCGACGGTAGCGACTCGCTGGTCTCAACAGTCCTGAAGGCAGCAAGCGGCCAAACTGAAGGAATCGGTCAATGACAAGAGTAAAAACATTTAATGAAATTCCAATCTAGAAGTTTTACCGGTGCTAAACGTGTTCCCGCCGCTCGGCGGAGCCTCAAGGTGAGTCTTGACCCCGAGTCGGGAAAACCGAAGGGCATCCGGCCAAACAGTGACCGAGAACAGAGTCGAATCGCCACGACGTTGTTATGACGACGGAGTTAAAAAAAAACAACGTTTTCGAATGAAAGAGGAAAACTTTGGTTGCGTTTCCACGGCAACGGTGATGGAGCCATTGAAAACAAAACTTTTTGAAAATGGCTTCTAAGGTGGAGCTTTTTAAAAAACGCTGTCTCCGTTTGCTCAGAACAGCGCTTCGACGTTTACGACACCATCATCTGCGTAAGTGGAAACACATTTCATTTCTTACATCCAGCTACTGAGAGGAACCAACGTTTAAAACCGACGTTAAAGGAGCTTTGATTACAGCGTACCGTCCAACTGAGCATTAGTGGATGTTTTTAACAGATGAAAACAACACCCACTAGTGGCCGAACATCAATACTGCATCGTTTTCAGTGTTTCTGTGTAACTGGACGCCGTTTTCAAAACGTCTTAAACCTGAAACTTTTCTGAAACGAGCCGATGCGTTTTCACTTGTGTAAACGGGAACCTAGAGAAGTGAATGTGTGACAAATATTTTTAATTGTTTGTTTTCAGTTTAAAAAGGTTAAATTAGGCTAATGAAAGTGATCAAACTTAGCGTGCTAACCAGCTAGTCTCATCGTGTCCCGTCCTGTTGATGAAACATGTCGTCCGTCCTGCAGATTAAGAATTTTAACAGGACGGGCAGATTCTGAACTAACTGGACTGGTGTGACTCACCACTGCCACCTATTGCACAGGAGTGGTAATGCAGGAACGTCCATTTAAATGCCTTCCGGTTAGCAAATAGTGTTGTAGTTTTTAAAAGGGCCAGCTCAAAGCTCCGAGTCTTTCCAATGACTCAATACTCCTACTTTTCTGTCTGAAACGCAGCGTCGCTCTGCAGGCTGCTCTGCAGGCTGCTCTGCAGGCTGCTCGTCGTCCCTCGGCCGCGGCGCATCCAGAGAAAGAACAGAAACATCAAAAAGTGAAACCTCGATGCTGCAGCCTGCGCTCCAACAACGCAGACAGCAATGTCTTTAAACAATCACACAACTGATCCACGAGACAATCTCGTCACTCGTGTCGCAGCGGAGCGCCGACATCCTGACGGTGAAGCTGCACAACAAGACACACGTGATACAAAACAACAACCATGAGAATATTCTGGAAAAGTCCACATCAGACCCGGAGTCTGTTAATATAAGAGCCTGTAAACACACTTCTGCTCCTGTTGTTCACTGATCCTCTACCCAACGTGCGAGGCTTCAAAATAAATCGTACAAACCATCTGTTTAAAAAAATATTACATCGATATCAAGTAGGGACAAGTATTGGGTACAATGCTGGTATCGGTGTGTCCCGACTATAGATACATTTACACTCATGTAAGATGTCTTCAAATTAAATTTGGGAGAAGAAATATCTAAGAGTCAAAGTCGATCTCATGAACCATCTGGACCAGAGGTTCCCAACCTGAGGACTGTGGTGGCACCAGGGGTCGGTACTACCAGGGGTCAGTACTACCAGGGGTCGGTACTACCAGGGGTCGGTACTACCAGGGGTCAGTACTACCAGGGGTCGGTACTACCAGGGGTCGGTACTACCAGGGGTTGGTATTACCAGGGGTCAGTACTACCAGGGGTCGGTACTACCAGGGGTCGGTACTACCAGGGGTCGGTACTACCAGGGGTCGGTATTACCAGGGGTCAGTACTACCAGGGGTCAGTACTACCAGGGGTCCAGTACTACCAGGGGTCCAGTACTACCAGGGGTCCAGTACCAGGTGGGGCTCTTTCTGATCCCAGCTGGTCAAAATCACCCCCAGGAAACTGGAACGTTGTGGAGAACCGGGAGTCTGAGATGACTCGGGGTCCACGGCTTTTCTTTGGGAGGTAATCCTCGAAACATCTCCAACAGACAAACAGAGAAAACTCTTTAAAACCTCTAGTCTGTGAAGATTCTAGAGGTTCTGGTTTTGTATCTACAGACTGAGAGCAGAGGAAAGTCTGGACCGCTCCGGGTCTCGTGTTTAGATCTAATTTTAACACCTGGAGATTAGACAAAGCCTTGGATCCCCCGCCCCCCCCCCCCTCACCCCCACCGCAAAATAAAAAGACAGTGTGTGTGTGTGTGTGTGTGTGTGTGTGTGTGTGTGTGTGTGTGTGTGTGTGAGAGAGTGGGTCACTCCAGGCCGAAGCCCTCGGCGTTGGAGATGGCGATGGTGAGTTTGTGTTTGAGCTCCTTCCTGGTTCGATACGGAGGCAGACAGATCTGGTTGAAGCAGGTGTGAGAGATCGGCAACCTGTGGAGACACACACACACACACACACACACACACACACACACACACACACACACACACACACACACACACACACACACACACACACACACACACACACACACACACACACACACACACACACAAAGTGATGTTTAACACTTTGTCCCACCTAGTGGTACAATGTGGTATTACAACTCTCGGACCGTACCGACCAGAATTCGCCTGCTAGTTTCCAAACCTCGAGCAGAAAACATTTTAAAGACGACGTCACTGTGATCATATGATCATATGATCATATGATCATATGATCACCTCGTTTACATGTTCCAAGTGGAAAAAACAACAACTTTGGTTGCGTCTCGTTGTCGCTACCTGACAGGCTAGTTAGCATCGATATGAGCTAACGGCTGTCATGCTAGCGATGCTAACTCTGTTCCACAAACAAATGTGGCGTTGGCTACCGAGCGCCAACATGGAGGCGTTTCCATTCTCCTGCACTCTGCTCTATTTTATGTTGCAATACGAGCGGTAAATGAAAATAAAGTGCCTGACGTGAGCAGCACAGAGCACGCCGCCGGAGCGTGAAGGAAAAATCCAGAGTTTGCAGACGAGCAGCAGGAAGGAGTGTTTCTCTCACTGACCCACATTCAGACAGAGTGGTGATAAGATAACCGAGGGGCAATGAGTCACCGATTAGTCTGCGGAGGGCCTGCAGCAGCCTGCGGAGGGCCTGCAGCAGCCTGCGGAGGGCCTGCAGCCTGCGGAGGGCCTGCAACAGCCTGCGGCGGGCCTGCAACAGTCTGCGGCGGGCCTGCAGCGGCCTGCGGAGGGCCTGCAGCAGCCTGCGGCGGGCCTGCAGCAGCCTGCGGAGGTCCTGCAGCAGCCTGCGGAGGTCCTGCAGCCTGCGGAGGTCCTGCAGCAGCCTGCGGCGGGCCTGCAACAGTCTGCGGCGGGCCTGCAGCAGCCTGCGGAGGTCCTGCAGCCTGCGGAGGGCCTGCAACAGCCTGCGGAGGGCCTGCAACAGTCTGCGGCGGGCCTGCAGCGGCCTGCGGAGGGCCTGCAGCAGCCTGCGTAGGGCCTGCAACAGCCTGCGGCGGGCCTGCAGCGGCCTGCGGAGGGCCTGCAGCAGCCTGCGGCGGGCCTGCAGCAGCCTGCGGAGGTCCTGCAGCCTGCGGAGGGCCTGCAACAGTCTGCGGCGGGCCTGCAGCGGTCTGCGGAGGTCCTGCAACATCCTGCGGAGGTCCTGCGGAGGTCCTGCAGCCTGCGGAGGGCCTGCAACAGTCTGCGGCGGGCCTGCAGCGGTCTGCGGAGGTCCTGCAACATCCTGCGGAGGTCCTGCGGAGGTCCTGCAGCCTGCGGAGGGCCTGCAACAGTCTGCGGCGGGCCTGCAGCTGCCTGCGGAGGGCCTGCAGCAGCCTGCGGAGGACCTGCAACAGCCTGCGGAGGTCCTGCAGCCTGCGGAAGGCCTGCAGCAGCCTGTGGAGGTCCTGCAGCCTGCGGAAGGCCTGCAGCAGCCTGTGGAGGTCCTGCAGCCTGCGGAGGGCCTGCAGCAGTCTGTGGAGGTCCTGCAGCCTGCGGAAGGCCTGCAGCAGCCTGTGGAGGTCCTGCAGCCTGCGGAAGGCCTGCAGCAGCCTGTGGAGGTCCTGCAGCCTGCGAGGGGCCTGCGGAAGGCCTGCAGCAGCCTGTGGAGGTCCTGCAGCCTGCGGAAGGCCTGCAGCAGCCTGTGGAGGTCCTGCAGCCTGCCGCCATTTCTCCACCACCTACCAGTCAGTGGAGACGTCGATTTTGGAGATCTTGAAGTTGAGGTCGGCCATCCCTCCGACGGGGACGCGGTCGCTTCCTGTGGCGAAGTGGAGGAGCTTCTTCTGCAGCTCCAGGGGGAAGGAGAGCACCACGTCCCAGAAACAGCTGAGGACGACACAGAAACACCGTGAGGCTGCGGCGCGATGGCACAGAAACAGAAACACCAGGAAGCAACAGATTTAATCTGCAGTTTAAACAATGACATAAAAACATTGGAAATACAAAGTCGGAAACAGATGATGGCAGGAATCTCATTACATCAGTTAGAGGAGGAAGATGCTCTATAATCTGGATGTTAGTGGAGGGAAATGCTCTATAATCTGGATGTTAGAGGAGGAAGATGTTCTATAATCTGATGTTAGAGGAGGAAGATGTTCTATAATCTGAGGTTAGAGGAGGAAGATGTTCTATAATCTGATGTTAGAGGAGGAAGATGCTCTATAATCTGATGTTAGAGGAGGAAGATGTTCTATAATCTGATGTTAGAGGAGGAAGATGCTTTATTATCTGGATGTTAGAGGAGGAAGATGTTCTATAATCTGAGGTTAGAGGAGGAAGATGTTCTATAATCTGAGGTTAGAGGAGGAAGATTCTTGATAATCTAGATGATGTTAGAGGAGGAGGATTCTCTATAATCTGAGGTCAGAGGAGGAAGATGCTCTATAATCTGAATATTAAATATGGTCACAAAATTTTAATATAAATAATGTTTTGTCAGTTCTTGTAAAACTACTTCAGTTTTCCTATAACAATGTGTATAAATCTGATATATGCTCAAACGCTATCTCAGGTGAAATGTGGTTAAAAAGACTTTTCTACTAAAACCAAGAAAATCACTAAGAAAAGCACTTCTGAGGCCAACATGCCGCCTGTTGCTGCAGCCTGCTGTGTAAAACCCAGTCCAGGCGGGGGCGCTGTGTGAACGACTGCGACAGGAAGCATGAGTCTGACAGGTGGAGCGGTGGAGCGGCCGCTGGCAGGACGTCAGGATCAGGCTGCTCCATGTTGTGTAACAGGCCGGCGGCTGTGGGCTCCTGGCTGGGCCACTTTATCTGAGCCCCGTTTCCCCGGCTGCAGACCAAAGACCCGGGACAATCCCAGACCTTCACACCGACTCAACATTTACTACTGGAATAATCCCACTGCCACTCTATGAGAACAAACTGAGCAGAGACTGCTGAGCAGTTACCACATCCTGAGAGGGTAGTTATTCTCTGAAGAGTGGTGGAGTTACATCAGTCAGTGGAGGAAGATGCTCTATAATCGGGATGTTAGAGGAGGAAGATGCTCTAGAATCTGGATGTTAGAGGAGGGAGATGCTCTATAATCTGGATTGGCGGAGGAGGACGCTCTATAGTCTGGGTGTTAGAGGAGGAAGATGCTCTATAATCGAGATGTTAGAGGAGGAAGATACTCTATAATCGAGATGTTAGAGGAGGAAGATGCTCTATAATCGGGATGTTAGAGGAGGAAGATGCCCTATAATCTGATGTTAGAGGAGGAAGATGCTCTATGATGTGATGTTGGAGGAGGAAGATGCTCTATAATCTGGATGTTAGAGGAGGAAGGATGCGCTATAATCTGGATGCTAGAGGGGGAAGATGCTCTATAATCTGATGGTTAGTTGATGTTTCCTTTAGCTAAAGCTAACGGCTAGTTCTATGAATCAGACGAAGACAAAGAGTTTTTCCATCCCAGGTAGAGGATCAGAAACTAACAACATAACCTGGTTAGTGTCAGTTAGCGGCGTGTTTCGATCTCTGAGGTGAGAGGAGGTGAAGGTCAAACACTCCGTAACAGCGGAGGGCAAGACACACTTCCTGTCCAGCAGAAGGAAACAGGAAGTGGAGGCTCCTCACCGCACGGTGCTGTCCGTCCTGCTGTAACCTTCGTACTGAGCGGCTTTCTGCAGGGCGCTCATGTCCAACTCCGGGCTGCCGCACACCAACATCTCCACCTCCTCCCGGACGCAGCAGCTGCAGGAAACACACTCCGAGTGAGAGGACAGAGACACAGTCCGAGTGAGAGGACAGAGACACAGTCCGATGTGAGAGGACAGAGACACAGTCCGAGTGAGAGGACAGAGACAGAGTCCGAGTGAGAGGAGAGAGACACACTCCGAGTGAGAGGACAGAGACCACAGTCCGAGTGTGAGAGGACAGAGACACAGTCCGAGTGAGAGGAGAGAGACAGAGTCTGAGTGAGAGGAGAGAGACACACTCCGAGTGAGAGGACAGAGACACAGTCCGAGTGAGAGGACAGAGACAGAGTCTGAGTGAGAGGAGAGAGACACAGTCGTAGTGAGGAGGACAGAGACACAGTCCGAGTGAGAGGACAGAGACACAGTCGTAGTGAGAGGGACAGAGACACAGTCCGAGTGAGAGGACAGAGACTCAGTCCGAGTGAGAGGACAGAGACACAGTCCGAGTGAGAGGACAGAGACACAGTCCGAGTGAGAGGACAGAGACAGAGTCTGAGTGAGAGGACAGAGACACAGTCCGAGTGAGAGGACAGAGACACAGTCCGAGTGAGAGGACAGAGACAGAGTCTGAGTGAGAGGAGAGAGACACAGTCGTAGTGAGAGGACAGAGACACAGTCCGAGTGAGAGGACAGAGACACAGTCGTAGTGAGAGGACAGAGACACAGTCCGAGTGAGAGGACAGAGACACAGTCGTAGTGAGAGGACAGAGACACAGTCCGAGTGAGAGGACAGAGACACAGTCGTAGTGAGAGGACAGAGACACAGTCGTAGTAAGAGGACAGAGACACAGTCGTAGTAAGAGGACAGAGACACAGTCGTAGTAAGAGGACAGAGACACAGTCGTAGTGAGAGGACAGAGACACACTCTTGTATTTTGGAGTTTTTAAGGCGTCATGACAGACGCTACATGATGTGACTGAGGAGAACAAACAGGAATTGAACCTTTGACCTCCAGACAGAGATTGAAAAAAAAACTTCCACAAAAACACAACAGATTTCAAGTTCTGCAACAAGTTCCTCTGCTGGAGTGACGCAAAAGAGAGAGAGAGAGAGAGAGAGAGAGAGGAGAGAGAGAGAGAGAGAGACAGAGAGAGAGAGAGAGAGAAGAGAGAGAGAGAGAGAGACAGAGAGAGAGACAGAGAGAGATGAGAGAGAGAGAGAGAGAGAGAGAGAGAGAGAGAGAGAGAGAGAAGAGAGAGAGAGAGAGAGACAGAGAGAGAAACAGAGAGAGAGAGAGAGAGAGAGAGAGAGAGACAGAGAGAGAGAGAAGAGAGAGAGAAGAAGAGAGACAGAGAGAGAGACAGAGAGAGAGACAGAGAGAGACAGAGAGAGAGAGAGAGAGAGAGAGAGAGAGAGAGAGAAGAGAGAGAGATGAGAGACAGAGGAGAGAGAGAAGAGAGAGAGAGACAGAGAGAGAGACAGAGAGAGAGACAGAGAGA
>NW_028292229.1:0-17500 GCF_963383615.2 Lipophrys pholis
TCCCTCTCTCTCTCCCTCTCTCTCTCTCTCTCTCTCCCTCTCTCCCTCTCTCTCCCTCTCTCTCTCTCTCTCTCTCTCTCCCTCTCTCTCTCTCTCTCTCTCTCTCTCTCTCTCCCTCTCTCTCGCTCTCTCTCTCTCTCCCTCTGACCCTGCTGTTGGTGCTCTCTCTATCACAGTGCAGCCTACCTGTCCGGAGATGATGGTGGAGGTGGTGGAGATGGTGGAGGTGGTGGAGGTCATGGCCTTGGCTGGGATCAGGACCACTGATGGGACGGCTCCGGCTTTGGGCTCTTGAACCGCTGCCGTCACTTCGGCTGTGAAGGTTGTTTCCTGTTTCTTCATGTAGACCTGGTATTCCTCTGTGAACCCAGAAGTGATTTTCAGTGGTTGATGGTATGGCGCGGGTCTGTCATACCATGTTATTGTCTATACCTTCCTCCAGCAGGCTGACGGAGGCCGACACTTCTCCCAGCTGGTTTTTGGCGAACACGGCGTACTCTCCGGCGTCATCGGCGAAGGTCATGGAGATCTCAAGCCTGCACTCGCCACTCTCCTTCTTGTAAGCCACTTTGTATCTGGGAGACACACAGAAGGATTAGCAACCCCTACAGGCTGCGGAGTGAAGTGCAGCCTCAGTTTGATCCAGCTGCGTGGTACCTGTATCCGGTGGTGAGCGCCACACCACTCTTCTTCCAGATGACGTGAGGTTTGGGACTTCCTCCCACCTGACAGTGGAACACCACGCTGCCGCCCTCCACCAGTTTCTGCACGGTTGGTTTGTGGATGAAGAAGGGAGCGGCGGCGGCGGCGGCGGCGGCGGCGGCGCCGTCGGCCTCGGCGGTGCTCAGCTCCTCCGAGGTTTCTTGGGTCAACCTGTGAAAACCGACGTGTGGTCAGATGGTGGCATGACAGGGCGGCGTGAGCGGAGCGGCGTGATGCCGGGGCGGCGTGATGCCAGGGCGGCGTGATGCCGGGGCGGCGTGATGCTGGGGCGGCGTGATGCCGGGGCGGCGTGATGCCAGGGCGCTGAAAAAGGTCTGACACACTCACAGTTTGACTTCTGTCATTTCAACATGGCCGATGGCGGTGCCCTCCTCTCTGCTCTCGATTTCCTCAGAAACTGCCCAGGAACACAAACACATCTGGTTAGTGATCGATACTGTAGTGATCGATACTGTAGTGATCAATACTGTAGTGATCAATACTGCAGTGATCAATACTGTAGTGATCGATACTGTAGTGATCAATACTGCAGTGATCGATACTGTAGTGATCGATACTGTAGTGATCGATACTGCAGTGATCAATACTGCAGTGATCAATACTGTAGTGATCAATACTGCAGTGATCAATACTGTAGTGATCGATACTGTAGTGATCAATACTGTAGTGATCAATACTGCAGTGGGTTAGGGAGCGAAGCTTCTTCCTGGTACTGACCCTGGACCAGCAGGTAGCAGGAGGTGCTGACGGTGCCCGCCTCGTTGGTGGCGGTGCAGGTGAAGCGGCCGCTGTCCTCGGCGAAGGCCTCGCGGATCACCATTCGGGCGAAGCCGCTCTGGTAGCTGATCTGAAAGTCGATGGAGGTCTCGATCTTGAAGTCCTCCCTGAACCACATGATGACGGGCGCCGGGTGGCCACTGATCTGACACTCCAGGGTCACCGACTCGCCCTCCGTCACCGTCACGTTCTTCAGGCCCTGTGGTGGCGACAGCACAGTGAGTAGACAGGAAGACAGGAGCGCAGAGGCTCAGGGTCACGGCGTCGCAGCGCCGTGGCGTCGTGGCGTCGAGGCGTGGCGGCATCGTGGCGCCACGTCTCTCAGCTCCAGCAGAGAACTTACACTCAGCAGGGTGGGAGGAACCACGGCGCCTCCTGCTGAAGGGACGGCTGCTGCCTCCACCACCTGTCAATCAAACACACAGTCAGCAGGGGGCTGGCACACAACACACACACAGACAACACCAACACACACACAAACAACACCAACACACACACAGACAACACCAACACACACACAGACAACACCAACACACACACAGACAACACCAACACACACACAGACAACACCAACACACACACAAACAACACCAACACACACACAGACAACACCAACACACACACAGACAACACCAACACACACACAAACAACACCAACACACACACAAACAACACCAACACACACACAAACAACACAACACACACACAAACAACACCAACACACACACAAACAACACCAACACAACACAGGGACATGGAGTTGAAGGAAAACAAGTGATAAAGACAGTTCTACATTCTCACACAGCAGAGCGCCCCCTGGTGGGGTCTCAGCCATTACAGTTTTTCTCAGTTGCTCCGACACAACTCCTGGAACAACTCACCATTTTCTCAAATCTTCACACACAATTTAAAAAAGTCACACTCAACAGTACAAACATCTACCTTCTGGGTCCCGTCACTTTCTACCCTCAGAAATACACACAAGCTGTGAAAACACACACTGCATGAGTGTTTGTTCACCACAGGAGGGTTCCTTCAACACACTGCCACCAAAATGAGTCACAGTATTTCCACATGGAGCTCCTCTCCAGCAGGATCTGGTCTCGGGTCAGGGTCCGGCCGTAGTCCTTCATCCACCTCACACATTCTGTCTTCTCTGGCCAGGCAGCGTGGGAAACATCCAACCCTGGGTAGATTCCAGAGAACTCTCCACCCAGACCTTCCCCATGGCCTCCAGGAGGTCGTGTGTCTGGGTGGAGGTCCTCCACTCTCCACCCAGACCTTCCCCACGGCCTCCAGGAGGTCGTGTGTCTGGGTGGAGGTCCTCCACTCTCCACCCAGACCTTCCCCACGGCCTCCAGGAGGTCGTGTGTCTGGGTGGAGGTCCTCCTCTCTCCACCCAGACCTTCCCCACGGCCTCCAGGAGGTCGTGTGTCTGGGTGGAGGTCCTCCTCTCTCCACCCAGACCTTCCCCACGGCCTCCAGGAGGTCGTGTGTCTGGGTGGAGGTCCTCCACTCTCCACCCAGACCTTCCCCATGGCCTCCAGGAGGTCGTGTGTCTGGGTGGAGGTCCTCCTCTCTCCAGCCAGACCTTCCCCATGGCCTCCAGGAGGTCGTGTGTCTGGGTGGAGGTCCTCCACTCTCCACCCAGACCTTCCCCATGGCCTCCAGGAGGTCGTGTGTCTGGGTGGAGGTCCTCCACTCTCCACCCAGACCTTCCCCACGGCCTCCAGGAGGTCGTGTGTCTGGGTGGAGGTCCTCCACTCTCCACCACCATGCTGGGAGCCATTGCTCTACTGGATTCACAACAAGGGAGATGGTGGCAGAACACGGACCTGAACCCGGGTGCTCATTGGACCCGTTTTTCTGGTTCCTTTGGTTGCTCTGGTAGATCTGGTTGCTCTGACTGACTCGTCAAGTATTTAATTGACTCGTCAGGTATCTCACTGACTCGTCAGGTATCTCACTGACTCGTCAGGTATTTAATTGAGTCATCAGGTATCTCACTGACTCGTCAGGTATCTCACTGACTCGTCGGGTATTTAATTGAGTCAGCAGGTATCTCACTGACTCGTCAGGTATTTAATTGAGTCATCAGGTATCTTACTGACTCATCAGGTATCTCACTGACTCGTCAGGTATCTCACTGACTCGTCAGGTATCTCACTGACTCGTCAGGTATCTTACTGACTCATCAGGTATCTCACTGACTCGTCAGGTATCTCACTGACTCGTCAGGTATTTGATTGAGTCATTAGGTATCTCACTGACTCGTCAGGTATTTAATTGAGTCATCAGGTATCTTACTGACTCATCAGGTATCTTACTGACTCATCAGGTATCTCACTGACTCATCAGGTATCTCACTGACTCGTCAGGTATCTCACTGACTCGTCAGGTATCTCACTGACTCGTCAGGTATTTGATTGAGTCATCAGGTATCTCACTGACTCGTCAGGTATTTAATTGAGTCATCAGGTATCTTACTGACTCATCAGGTATCTCACTGACTCGTCAGGTATCTCACTGACTCGTCAGGTATTTGATTGAGTCATCAGGTATCTTACTGACTCATCAGGTATCTCACTGACTCGTCAGGTATCTCACTGACTCATCAGGTATCTCACTGACTCGTCAGGTATTTAATTGAGTCATCAGGTATCTTACTGACTCGTCAGGTATCTCACTGACTCGTCAGGTATCTCACTGACTCATCAGGTATCTCACTGACTCGTCAGGTATCTCACTGACTCGTCAGGTATTTGATTGAGTCATCAGGTATCTCACTGACTCGTCACATGTTTTACTGACTCGTCAGCTTCTCTCGGCCAGCTCACCAGACTCAGTTACCAACCTGGAACTCAGCCTCTGACGCTCCCGTCCAGGGGGGGGCGGGGCCTCTGAATGGCAGGGGGGCGGGCTCCGCCGCCGAGTGCCAGGTCTCAGCAGCTTTACGAGATGGACTAGGCGACTTGACGGGTGTGATGATGTTTCTGACCAAGGACGAGGACAGGTCTCTCTGCAGAGCGGCAACAGCATTGCCGGCAAAGGAAACCTGAGCCGGCCGGAGAGGAAGGAGAGCCACACTGTCATCCAATCACATGTTGGTTTCAAGGAGTGACATCACAGCAGGGGGAGGAGCTGTGAGACGTTAGTGTGAATAAATGTGGAGGATGGAGTTTTAGACGGATTAATTCATTGATGCGTTTACGTGTTAATGGGATGAAGACGGAGGTTAAAGATCACGTTATTTCCTCACATGTGTTCTGGCAGCTCGAAACCCACCTTTGGCAAGATATGTAACCCCAACCCCAACCCCAACCTCAACCCCAACCCCAACCTCAACCCCAACCCCAACCCAAACCCTGTAACCCCAACCCCAACCTCAACCCCAAACCCAACCCTGTAACCCTGTAACCCCAACCCCAACCCCAACCTCAACCTCAACCCCAACCTCAACCCCAACCCCAACCCCAACCCCAACCCCAACCTCAACCCCAAACCCAACCCCAACCCCAACCTCAACCCCAAACCCAACCCTGTAACCCTGTAACCCCAACCCTGTAACCCTGTAACCCCAACCCCAACCCTGTAACCCCAACCCCAACCCCAACCCCAACCCTAACCCTAACCCTAACCCTAACCCTAACCCTAACCCTAACCCTAACCCTAACCCTAACCCTAACCCAACCCCAACCCTGTAACCCCAACCCCAACCCCAACCCCAACCCTAACCCTAACCCAACCCTAACCCCAACCCTAACCCTAACCCTAACCCAACCCTAACCCTAACCCTAACCCTAACCCTAACCCCAACCTCAACCCCAACCTCAACCTCAACCTCAACCTCAACCTCAACCTCAACCTCAACCCCAACCCCAACCTCAACCTCAACCCCAACCCCATCCCTAACCCCAACCCCAACCTTTACCTCAACCCCAACCTTTACCTCAACCCCAACCCCATCCCTAACCCCAACCCCAACCTTTACCTCAACCCCAACCTTTACCTCAACCCTAACCCCAACCCCAACCCTAACCCTGCCTGCCTACCGAGACCTCCCAGGCTCCCAAACCACCCCTGCTGAACACCTACAAAAGAGTAGTGGACAGGGGGCCACCAACCACCCTAGTGGGGACCGGCCTTCCAGACCTGCGAGGGATGATGACCACCCAACACCCAGACTCCTTCTCCAGCACTCTACAACCCAGGGGGGATAAATACCACCTCCTGAACCAGCAACGGCTACCCCCACCAGCTCAATGTGGAGGGCTTTTAACCCCACCTCAACACAGACAATTTTAATAAACAAACTCACCAATACATCCAGCGACGTCTCGGAACTCACATTTTAGCTTTTATACTATTAATAATTTTACTCCCCTTCTTCCCTCTTTCCTCCCCCCATTTCCTTACCTCTTCATCCACTTTCCCACCCTAAATATAACCACACCCCCCTCTTTCTCTCCTAACCTTAACCGCACTCTCCCCCTTACCTAACCCTAACCTTCCACCCCCTGCCTAAAACCTAACCCCCCCCCCCTTCCCCAGTAATTTATAATAATATTTTTTAAGAATACGAGTATCAGAAGGTCGATCCTCAGTTCATGTTTATCTGGGTGATCTCTCTCAATTCCTTTTTTACTTCACTGAAAAACGCTGCAAAAGGTTTATTCTCCCTTTAAAATAATTAAAAAACACACCTCCTTTTAAACTGATGGCGTTTTTTACAAACAAAACCTGAGGTGAAACTAACCTCTTTTAAACTTATTAATGATGAATTTTAAATATCAAAAGGAAAAACCTTATATAATATGGTTAACTGTTAACCATGCCTTTCTTTCCTTTATCACAAACGTAACCCCAACCCTGTAACCCCAACCCTGTAACCCCAACCCTGTAACCCCAACCCTGTAACCCCAACCCTGTAACCCCAACCCCAACCCTGTGACCCTGTAACCCCAACCCTGTAACCCCAACCCTGTAACCCCAACCCCAACCCTGTGACCCTGTAACCCCAACCCTGTAACCCCAACCCCAACCCTAACCCCAACCCTGTAACCCTGTAACCCTGTAACCCCAACCCCAACCCTAACCCCAACCCTGTAACCCCAACCCCAACCCTGTAACCCCAACCCCAACCCTAACCCCAACCCTGTAACCCCAACCCTGTAACCCCAACCCCAACCCTGTGACCCTGTAACCCCAACCCTGTAACCCCAACCCTGTAACCCCAACCCCAACCCTGTGACCCTGTAACCCCAACCCTGTAACCCCAACCCCAACCCTAACCCCAACCCTGTAACCCTGTAACCCTGTAACCCCAACCCCAACCCTAACCCCAACCCTGTAACCCCAACCCCAACCCTGTAACCCCAACCCCAACCCTAACCCCAACCCTGTAACCCTGTAACCCCAACCCTGTAACCCCAACCCTGTAACCCCAACCCCAACCCTAACCCCAACCCTGTAACCCCAACCCCAACCCTGTAACCCCAACCCTGTAACCCCAACCCCAACCCTACCCCCAACCCTGTAACCCCAACCCCAACCCTAACCCCAACCCCAACCATGCAACCCCAACCCCAACCCTGTAACCCTAACCCTGTAACCCCAACCCCAACCCTGTAACCCTGTAACCCCAACCCTGTAACCCCAACCCCAACCCTAACCCCAACCCTAACCCCAACCCCAACCCTGTAACCCCAACCCCAACCCTGTAACCCCAACCCTGTAACCCTGTAACCCCAACCCTGTAACCCCAACCCAGTAACCCCAACCCTGTAACCCCAACCCCAACCCTGTAACCCTGTAACCCCAACCCAGTAACCCCAACCCCAACCCTGTAACCCCAACCCTGTAACCCCAACCCTGTAACCCCAACCCTGTAACCCCAACCCTGTAACCCCAACCCCAACCCTGTAACCCTGTAACCCCAACCCTGTAACCCCAACCCTGTAACCCCAACCCCAACCCTAACCCCAACCCCAACCCTGTAACCCCAACCCTGTAACCCCAACCCCAACCCTGTAACCCCAACCCCAACCATTTAACCCCAACCCTGTAACCCTGTAACCCCAACCCTGTAACCCTGTAACCCTGTAACCCCAACCCCAACCCTGGAACCCCAACCCTGTAACCCCAACCCTGTAACCCCAACCCCAACCCCAACCCTGGAACCCCAACCCTGTAACCCCAACCCTGTAACCCCAACCCTGTAACCCTAACCCCAACCCCAACCCTGTAACCCAAACCCTAATCCCAACCCTGTAACCCCAACCCCAACCCTGTAACCCTAACCCTAACCCTAACCCTAACCCCAACCCCAACCCTGTAACCCTAACCCTAACCCTAACCCTAACCCTAACCCTAACCCCAACCCCAACCCTGTAACCCTAACCCTAACCCTAACCCTAACCCTAACCCTAACCCTAACCCTAACCCTAACCCTAACCCTAACCCTAACCCTAACCCTGTGGTTTGGTGGTTTGGTAGTTCGGTGGTGTGGTGCTTTGGTGGTGGTTTAATGGCTTGGTGGTTTAGTGGTTTAGTGGTTTGGTTGTTCGGTGGTTGGGTGGTGGTTTAGTGGTTTGGTGGTTTGGTGGTTCAGTGGTTTGGAGTTTCGGTGGTTTAGTGGCATGGTGGTTTGGTTGTTTGGTGGTTCGATGCTGCTAGCCTGATGCTGCCTGTCTTACCTCACAGCTAGACTGGAGTTTGGAGACGGAGACTTTAGCGACGGTGAAGCGGGGCAGTGGATCCTGGTGATGGGGTGTTTGAATCTGAGGTGACACAGGAGCGTTACAGGAAGTAACAGACCCGTGGACACGTTCAGTGCTCACAGCAGGATTACTCAGAGATTGACCCTCTCAGGAAATCGATCCTGACACAATAACTAACAGGAAGTGAGAACTGGAAACTGGAGTGTTTGACAGACGTCCAGCCACCTCATGCTGACCGGGACACTCAAGGGAATCTCTGGTAATGCTGCCGTCTCCGAGGCCGCTCTGACCTGAGATGGTGGCCGGGCGGCTTCAGGTGGAGCGATCCGCCTCAACTCCACCTGTACGGTCTGTTCCTGCTGCTCCTCTGGCTCCACGGCTCCACTTCCCTCCACATGCACTGGCTCACGCACACGCGCCAGGTCCACGGCGGCCACCACAGTGGCCACTGCGCCGGCCACTGCACCGGCAACGGCACCAGCTGCCGGGCCGGCAACTGCGCCGGCTCGCTTTCCGGCCTCAGCCTGCAGACAGAGCAGCAGTGCTCAGAGCACATCCTACCACAGCTGGCAGACTGGGGAGGAAGAAAACATTACCCACAATCCCGTCTGTTCAGTCACATCACAGTCCCACAGTCTGAAACAAGGACCGTTGATGTGAGACGGAAACTTTCAACTTGACGACAGTTTCAAATTCATTTCAAATCGTCAACAGCTTTGGAACTTTAACAGAGGATTGAAATCTTTAAGGTTCCCTGGCGAGCTCAGTAGGTAGAGCATGAGACATAATCTCTAGGTAGAGGGTTCATGTCCCCCGGCTGGCTCAGTAGGTAGAGCATGAGACATAATCTCTAAGTAGAGGGTTCATGTCCCCCGGCTGGCTCAGTAGATAGAGCATGAGACATAATCTCTAGGTAGAGGGTTCATGTCCCCCGGCTGGCTCAGTAGGTAGAGCATGAGACATAATCTCTAGGTAGAGGGTTCATGTCCCACGCCGGGCGCCACCTTCCTGTGGGCTCTCCACCTTCCTGTGGGCTCTCCACCTTCCTGTGGGCTCTCCACCTTCCTGAGGGCTCTCCACCTTCCTGAGGGCTCTCCACCTTCCTGAGGGCTCTCCACCTTCCTGTGGGCTCTCCACCTTCCTGTGGGCTCTCCACCTTCCTGAGGGCTCTCCACCTTCCTGAGGGCTCTCCACCTGCAGGAAGGTTCTTAATGGGTCAATGTGATCTGGGTGACGGTGCTCAGACTGACACCACCACCACCCGGGAACGGAGAAGAGGGAGGAGATGGATGAAATGTTTAAGAGATTAGTCTGTTTGTCAGCTGGTGATCAGATGGTGATCAGCTGGTGATCGGATGGTGATCGGGTGGTGATCGGATGGTGATCGGATGGTGATCAGATGGTGATCAGCTGGTGATCGGATGGTGATCTGGTGGTGATCAACTGGTGATCGGATGGTGATCAGATGGTGATCGGATGGTGATCAGATGGTGATCGGATGGTGATCAGATGGTGATCAGATGGTGATCGGATGGTGATCAGATGGTGATCAGATGGTGATCGGCTGGTGATCGGCTGGTGATCGGATGGTGATCGGGTGGTGATCGGATGGTGATCAGATGGTGATCAGATGGTGATCAGCTGGTGATCGGATGGTGATCGGATGGTGATCGGATGGTGATCAGATGGTGATCAGATGGTGATCAGCTGGTGATCAGATGGTGATCAGATGGTGATCAGCTGGTGATCGGATGGTGATCGGGTGGTGATCGGATGGTGATCAGCTGGTGATCGGATGGTGATCAGATGGTGATCAGCTGGTGATCAGCTGGTGATCAGATGGTGATCGGATGGTGATCAGATGGTGATCAGCTGGTGATCGGATGGTGATCGGGTGGTGATCGGATGGTGATCAGCTGGTGATCAGATGGTGATCGGATGGTGATCAGATGGTGATCAGCTGGTGATCAGATGGTGATCAGATGGTGATCAGATGGTGATCAGATGGTGATCAGATGGTGATCAGATGGTGATCAGATGGTGATCGGATGGTGATCGGGTGGTGATCAGCTGGTGATCGGTAGTTGATCAGCTGGTGGAGCGTTTTGTGCGACGGTCTGTCGTTTGGACTTTCAGGAGGCGGCTTGTTGAATTTTAAGTCGGTGAACGGAGTTCATGGCATCCGGACCCCAAGCAGTCATTAACTAGAAGCTTCTGTCCTGTTTCTGTCACTAATATCCTCTGGAGGCACAACAACGGGTGGAGGAACCTACATCAGAAGCTGAACCACGAGAAGTGACCAGAGGTGACGAAGGAAGTGAAGAAACAACCAAATTGCCGTGAGGGAAAAAAGTGTTCAGGTGCTGCAGAGGGTGGAGGTTCAGATGCAGGACCGGCTCCGTCTTGACCAACCTGACAGCACATTCAGGTGATGGAGGTCAGTGTGATGGAGATCGGATGATCTGGATCCCATGTGGACTTGAGACACTCCAGAGGCCGTCCACCTGGACCCTCCACCTGGACCCTCCATCTGCACCTTGCAGAGGCCCTCCACCTGGACCCTCCACCTAGCCCCTCCACCTGGACACTCCACCTGGACACTCCAGAGGCCCTCCACCTGGACCCTCCACCTGCACCCTCCACCTGGACACTCCAGAGGCCCTCCATCTGCACCTTGCAGAGGCCCTCCACCTGGACCCTCCACCTAGCCCCTCCACCTGGACCCTCCACCTAGCCCCTCCACCTGGACCCTCCACCTAGCCCCTCCACCTGGACACTCCACCTGGACACTCCACCTGGACACTCCAGAGGCCCTCCACCTGGACCCTCCACCTAGCCCCTCCACCTGGACCCTCCACCTAGCCCCTCCACCTGGACACTCCACCTGGACACTCCAGAGGCCCTCCACCTGGACCCTCCACCTAGCCCCTCCACCTGGACACTCCACCTGGACACTCCACCTGGACACTCCAGAGGCCCTCCACCTGGACCCTCCACCTGCACCCTCCACCTGGACACTCCAGAGGCCCTCCATCTGCACCTTGCAGAGGCCCTCCACCTGGACCCTCCACCTAGCCCCTCCACCTGGACCCTCCACCTAGCCCCTCCACCTGGACACTCCACATGGACACTCCAGAGGCCCTCCACCTGGACCCTCCACCTAGCCCCTCCACCTGGACCCTCCACCTAGCCCCTCCACCTGGACACTCCACCTGGACACTCCAGAGGCCCTCCACCTGGACCCTCCACCTAGCCCCTCCACCTGGACACTCCACCTGGACACTCCACCTGGACACTCCAGAGGCCCTCCACCTGGACCCTCCACCTGCACCCTCCACCTGGACCCTCCACCTGCACCCTCCACCTGGACCCTCCACCTGGACCCTCCAGCTGGACCCTCACTATTACCAACCTGGATTAACATACCAGGATATCTCTGTTACCTAGATTAACTAACCCAGAATTTCTGGATCCTGATCAGCATTAACAGGAAGCAGCTTATCAACTCACTAGTTCAACCAGAGTTTCCCTTCAGGATCAGAGCGTTCACCTGAAAGGGGCGGAGCTTGAAGCATCCGACCAATCATTGTATGGGTCTGGGTTTAGCAGACTTGGTCTGCTGGTCTGGTTCTCTCAGGCCTCTGCAAGTCTTGATGTAGTGAGGAGTTGGCCCCTCCCACCCTGACGGCTCCACCGTCACCTGTATGAGGAGTTGGCTCCTCCCACCCTGACAGCCCCGCCCTCACCTGTCGGACTCCGGTGACCACCTGCTCCTGGACCAGGCGGGTTACAGTGGTACTGGACTCGCTGTAGTCTCCCTGTTTCCATGGCGGCAGGACGTCAGCGCCAACGGTCACCTGCTTCCTGGTGGTGACGGGGGACTTGACGGGCCTGATGGAGAGCAGAGTGATCAGAGGGTGGAGTGATATGACAGAGTGATACGGTAGTGATATGACAAAGTCAAGGAGTGACACAGCTGAGTGAAGCAGTGATATGACAGTGATATAACAGAGAGACGGAGTGATATGACAGAGTGATAGAGTGATAATTGGAGTGATGAAGTGATAAAACAGCAAGGCCATAGCTAGGATGGTTTCCTGCTTCACCGCACTGGTGCTGGGCAGGTACGGGTTCCACTGGGCAGGTACGGGTTCCACTGGGCAGGTACGGGTTCCACTGGGCAGGTACGGGTTCCACTGGGCAGGTACGTGTTCCAATGGGCAGGTACATGTTCCACTGGGCAGGTACGGGTTCCACTGGGCAGGTACGTGTTCCACTTGGCAGGTACGTGTTCCAATGGGCAGGTACGTGTTCCACGTGTTCCACTGGGCAGGTACGGGTTCCACTGGGCAGGTACGTGTTCCACGTGTTCCACTGGGCAGGTACGTGCTCCACGTGTTCCACTGGGCAGGTACGGGTTCCACTGGGCAGGTACGTGTTCCACTTGGCAGGTACGTGTTCCACGTGTTCCACTGGGCAGGTACGTGTTCCACTGGGCAGGTACGTGTTCCACGTGTTCCACTGGGCAGGTACGTGTTCCACTGGGCAGGTACATGTTCCACTGTTCAGGTACGGGTTCCACTGGGCAGGTACGTGTTCCACTGTTCAGGTACGTGTTCCACTGGGCAGGTACGTGTTCCACTGTTCAGGTACGTGCTGCGCTGGGCAGGTACGTGTTCCACTGGGCAGGTACGGGTTCCACTGGGCAGGTACGTGTTCCACTTGGCAGGTACGTGTTCCACGTGTTCCACTGGGCAGGTACGGGTTCCACTGGGCAGGTACGTGTTCCAATGGGCAGGTACATGTTCCACTGGGCAGGTACGGGTTCCACTGGGCAGGTATGTGTTCCACTTGGCAGGTACGTGTTCCAATGGGCAGGTACGTGTTCCACGTGTTCCACTGGGCAGGTACGGGTTCCACTGGGCAGGTACGTGTTCCACGTGTTCCACTGGGCAGGTACGGGTTCCACTGGGCAGGTACGTGTTCCACTTGTTCCACTGGGCAGGTACGGGTTCCACTGGGCAGGTACGTGCTCCACGTGTTCCACTGGGCAGGTACGGGTTCCACTGGGCAGGTACGTGTTCCACTTGGCAGGTACGTGTTCCACGTGTTCCACTGGGCAGGTACGGGTTCCACTGGGCAGGTACATGTTCCACGTGTTCCACTGGGCAGGTACGTGTTCCACTTGGCAGGTACGTGTTCCACGTGTTCCACTGGGCAGGTACGTGTTCCACTTGGCAGGTACGTGTTCCAAGTGTTCCACTGGGCAGGTACGTGTTCCACTGGGCAGGTACGTGTTCCACGTGTTCCACTGGGCAGGTACGGGTTCCACTGGGCAGGTACATGTTCCACTGGGCAGGTACGTGTTCCACTGGGCAGGTATATGTTCCACTGTTCAGGTACGGGTTCCACTGGGCAGGTACGTGTTCCACTGTTCAGGTACGTGTTCCACTGGGCAGGTACGTGTTCCACTGTTCAGGTACGTGCTGCGCTGGGCAGGTACGTGTTCCACTGTGCAGGTACGTGTTCCACTGGGCAGGTACGGGTTCCACTGGGCAGGTACGTGTTCCACTGGGCAGGTACGTGTTCCACGTGTTCCACTGCGCAGGTACGGGTTCCACTGGGCAGGTACGTGTTCCACTTGTTCCACTGGGCAGGTACGTGTTCCACTGGGCAGGTACGTGCTGCGCTGGGCAGGTACATGTTCCACTGTTCAGGTACGTGTTCCACTATTCAGGTACGTGCTGCGCTGGGCAGGTACGTGTTCCACTGTTCAGGTACGTGTTCCACTGTTCAGGTACGTGTTCCACTGTTCAGGTACATGTTCCACTGTTCAGGTACGTGTTCCACTGTTCAGGTACGTGCTGCGCTGGGCTTTCCTTGTATTATACGCAGCTTTCATTATGAAAGGTACACACTATTTTTCATAAATTAGAGACATTTGTTTATCACATTAAACTGTATATAGTAGAAGAATACATAATTTTATGTTTTTATTTCAACCAGTTTTTAATGCTACAATGTCATATTTGGTATTTGATCACCCTATGGAAGTATTATACTTATATAATGGTTTTGAAACTTAGAGGTCATTTAACCCTGAGGATAAAATAAAAAGAACATTTGAAATGATTTGATCAAGTCTGTTAAAACAAAGTGTGTTTCCACTGAAGCAGCAGACACAGACAATGGTGTGTTTATTGTTTCGGACCATGGGGGGCCACGTTGCCTGTTTTTCTAATGGAACCACACTTGTCATTTGTCCCGAGAAGAAGTGAAGAACATTTTGCAGTTACACATTGGAGGACCCAAAATGATTTCACCAATGTACGCGCCAGCAGGAACCAGGAACCAGGAACCAGGAACCAGGAACCAGGAACCAGGAACCAGGAACCAGGAACCAGGATCCAGGATCCAGGATCCAGGAACCAGGAACCAGGAACCAGGAACCAGGACCCAAAATGATTTCACCAATGTACGCGCCAGCAGGAACCAGGAACCAGGAACCAGGAACCAGGAACCAGGATCCAGGATCCAGGATCCAGGATCCAGGAACCAGGAACCAGGAACCAGGAACCAGGATCCAAGAACCAGGATCCAGGAACCAGGATCCAGGATCCAGGATCCAGGAACCAGAAACCAGAAACCAGGAACCAGGAACCAGGAACCAGGATCCAAGAACCAGGATCCAGGAACCAGGAACCAGGAACCAGGAACCAGGAACCAGGAACCAGGAACCAAGAGCCAGGAACCAGGAACCAGGAACCAGGAACCAGGAACCAGGAACCAGGAACCAAGAGCCAGGAACCAGGAACCAGGAACCAAGAGCCAGGAACCAGGAACCAGGAACCAGGAACCAGGTGTCAGGGTCCATCTAGTTTGGTTTGCAACTCGGATGCAAAAGAAGCAAAATAATCTATTGCCAAAAACTATAGAGGGAAAAAGGGGGGGGGGGGGGGGGGGGGGGGCATGTGGTGTGGAGCTGTGGGGGGACTCTGTGGAACCGTCTGGAGACAGAAATAAAACAAAGTGCAAATATAAATCTGTTTAAAAAAGATACTAAAAGAATATTTTGAACAAGCATATATATGTGTGTGTATATATGTTTATATGGATATATATATTTATGAAGTGTATATATGGTATATATTTATATAGCTGGACTATGTAATTATAAGGATATCTGTGTACAAAGTAAAGAAAAGGTACATTAAAACGTGTAGTACTTCTTCCCACTCCTTTTACAAACAATGTGCAGTGTTTATCTCTCTTTATTGTTTTTTACTTTTTATTTCTTTTGTATGTACAAATAGTTACTTCTTTTTTAAACATGTTCCAATTATAGTCTAAGATACAATATTCAAATATTCAAAGAGCCAGAAAACATAGAGTCTCCTCGTCGCTCTGTTGGTGCTTTAGTCCGGAGCCCCAGAGTGGCCCTAGAGGAAATAAATCACTATATCAATAATAATAATAATAATAATAGTAATAATAATAATAATAATAATAATAATAATAATAATAATAATAATAATAATAGTAATAGTAATAATAATAATAGTAATAATAATAACAATAATAATAATAACAATAATAACAATAATAATAATACTAATAATAATAATAATAATACTAATAATACTAATAATAATAATAATAATAATAATAATAATAATAATAATAATAATAATACTAATAATACTAATAATAATAATAATAATAATAATAATAATAATAATAATAATAATAATAATAATAATACTAATAATAATAATAATAATAATAATAGTAATAATAATAATAATAATAATAACAATAATAATAATAATAATAATAATAATAATAATAGTAATAATAATAATAATAATAATAATAATAATAATAGTAATAATAATAATAATAACAATAATAATAATAATAATAATAATAATAATAATAGTAATAATAATAATAATAATAATAATAATAATAATAATAATAATAATAATAATAATAATGGCTGAAGGAGTTTACTTCTTTTTCACATTTGGACCTTCAATAGTACGTTTCTGCTCCTTTCACTGGATTTCTGGACGTTTCTGACTAAAAAGCTTCGGTTCCCCAGAGCAGCTTGAAGAAAAGAGTAGAGCGTCTCATAGCAGAGCGCCCCCTGCTGCCTCATGCAGCCTGCGCTCAGAACCCCATACAAGACTCTGGCTCCACTCTGGCTCCACTCTGGCCCCGCTCTGGCCCCGCTCTGGCCCCACTCTGGCTCCACTCTGGCCCCACTCTGGCCCCACTCTGGCTCCACTCTGGCCCCACTCTGGCTCCACTCTGGCCCCACTCTGGCTCCACTCTGGCCCCGCTCTGGCCCCACTCTGGCTCCACTCTGGCCCCACTCTGGCCCCACTCTGGCCCCACTCTGGCTCCACTCTGGCTCCACTCTGGCCCCACTCTGGCTCCACTCTGGCCCCACTCTGGCTCCACTCTGGCTCCACTCTGGCTCCACTCTGGCCCAGGGACAATGTGGGGCCAGCTTAGCACCCCTTTAGCTTTGGCGGTGGAAAGACAAAGAAGTGGCGCTAAATCTGGTTCTGGCTCCGAACTAGAACCCGGTTCTTTCTGGTGGAAAAGACCCGACTGAACCGGGGGGGGGCTCTGACTGGGTAAGGTGGGGATCCCTAGAGTGACGAGTGACGGCTCATAGCCACATTGCTCCGCCTCCACTCACCGGACCGGCGTTGGCGTCGGTGCTTTCACGTGTCTGACTGGAGACGGTGACTGCTGGCGTCCGGCGGCCATCTTGACAACCAGCGAGGCCTGCGTGGGGGA
Organism: Lipophrys pholis; assembly: GCF_963383615.2. Lineage (NCBI taxonomy): Eukaryota > Metazoa > Chordata > Actinopteri > Blenniiformes > Blenniidae > Lipophrys > Lipophrys pholis. The sequence goes on from NW_028292229.1 coordinate 17,031, forward strand.
CTTGGATGTGGGTTTGGGGGGGACTCTGGGTGGAGTCTTATGTGCCAGCTGCTGAGTCATCTGCTGAGTCATCCGCTGCTGAGTCATCTGCTGAGTCAGTTCGGCGCCCTCCACCTGCAGCTCCATCATGGCGGTCGCCTGGAAACTGGCCTCCACCTTCTGACGGAGCAGAGAGACGAGTCATTAGTCAGCAATAGATTGACATCAAGAACACCAGAAGATATACTCAAAACTGGAGGAGCAGGAGGAGGAGCAGGAGGAAGAGAGGAAGGAGGAGGAGGAGGAGGAGGAGGAGGAGGAAGAGAGGAAGGAGAAGGAGGAGGAGGAGGAAGAGAGGAAGGAGAAGGAGGAGGAGGAGGAGGAGGAGGAGGAGGAGGAAGAGAGGAAGGAGAAGGAGGAGGAGGAGGAGGAAGAGAGGAAGGAGAAGGAGGAGGAGGAGAAGGAGGAGGAAGAGAGGAAGGAGAAGGAGG
>NW_028292229.1:22500-55000 GCF_963383615.2 Lipophrys pholis
TGAAGGCCTCACAGATCACTGGGGTATTTACAGAGCAGCATGTGAAAGACTGATATGGCAGTTGCTATAAATACCCCTCCCACGCTGACCCCCACCCCCTCCACCCCGATTGACAGGCAGCATATGGCACATAGTTGGGGGGTTGGGGGTGGGCCGGGGGGGGGGGGGGGGGGGGGGGGGGGGTTGTGCCCGGCAGCTGATTCCCTTAAAAAGCCTGACGGCGGGTCGCATGCTCTCAGCAGCTATTCTTAACCTCCAGACCTGGACCTGCATGTCCTACCCACAGGACCAGGCCCCGCATCCACAAGACCCCCCCAGCCTGCACTAGAACACCCAGTTTGGGTCTGGGTCTCAGTTCAACTGCCCCACATCCACCAAACCAGACTGGAACCCCCCCTCCACCCCCACCCCCACCCCCAGCCTGCACTACAACACCCGGTCTGGGTCCAGGTCCTGGCTCACGCAGGCCCCCGCAGGTACTCACTTGTTTCACAAGAGTGGCGGGGGTGGCGGGCGGCGCCCGGCAGGGGGTCGAGCTGCTCCTGATCCTCTGAGGCGTCCAGAAAGTCCTGATGAGAACCGTCAAGTCTGGAACACCCCGACTCCTCCGAACTACACCGAGAGGCCAACGGGTGGGTCTCTCCTGCAGTCCCTCCCCAGCCGGGAACTCAGCTGCTCAGGAGGGGTCTCACGGGGCCGCTGGCCTTTATACCGGGGGGGCGGGGGGGTGCACCTCCCTCACATCTCTCATTGGTCAGTCTGACGCCTACTGAGGGGGTTAGGACTGTGGGAGGGGGACATCAGTGAAAGGTGCAGGCTGAAGAGCTGCTCTGATTTCACTCAAACACCAAAATCAGGAGCCACATAAACACACAATTCCACACTCACGGGCCCTTGGGGGGGGGGGGGGGGGGGGGGGGGGGGGGGGGGGGCGGTCAGGAGGAAATTAAATGCTGACCAGCAGGAGGCTGTGGAAAGCTGAGGCTGTAGCTGTCAATGAGACTCCAACCCTCCTCCTCACCATGGTAACAGTTTGTAACAGTTTGTAACAGTTTGGTAACAGTTTGGTAACAGTTTGTAACAGTTTTGTAATAGTTTGTAATAGTTTTGTAACAGTTTGGTAACAGTTTGTAACAGTTTGTAACAGTTTGGTAACAGTTTTGTAATAGTTTGTAATAGTTTGTAACAGTTTGTAACAGTTTGTAACAGTTTGGTAACAGTTTGTAACAGTTTGTAACAGTTTGGTAACAGTTTGTAATAGTTTGTAACAGTTTGGTAACAGTTTGTAACAGTTTGGTAATAGTTTGTAATAGTTTGTAACAGTTTGTAACAGTTTGGTAATACTTTGTAATAGTTTGTAACAGTTTGGTAATACTTTGTAATAGTTTGTAATAGTTTGTAACAGTTTGGTAACCGTTTGGTAATAGTTTGTAACAGTTTGGTAACCGTTTGGTAATAGTTTGTAACAGTTTGGTAACCGTTTGGTAATACTTTGTAATAGTTTGTACCAGTTTGGTAACCATTTGGTAATAGTTTGTAACAGTTTGTAATAGTTTGTAACTGTTTGGTAATACTTTGTAATAGTTTGTAACAGTTTGGTTATATTTTGTAACAGTTTGGTAACAGTTTGGTAACAGTTTGTAACAGTTTGTAACAGTTTGGTAACAGTTTGGTAATACTTTGTAATAGTTTGTAATAGTTTGTAACAGTTTGTAATAGTTTGTAACAGTTTGTAATAGTTTGTAACAGTTTGGTAACAGTTTGTAACAGTTTGGTAACAGTTTGGTAACAGTTTGGTAACAGTTTGGTAACAGTTTGTAACAGTTTGGTAACAGTTTGTAACAGTTTGTAACAGTTTGGTAACAGTTTGTAACAGTTTGGTAATAGTTTGTAATAGTTTGTAACAGTTTGTAACAGTTTGGTAATACTTTGTAATAGTTTGTAACAGTTTGGTAATACTTTGTAATAGTTTGTAATAGTTTGTAACAGTTTGGTAACCGTTTGGTAATAGTTTGTAACAGTTTGGTAACCGTTTGGTAATACTTTGTAATAGTTTGTACCAGTTTGGTAACCATTTGGTAATAGTTTGTAACAGTTTGTAATAGTTTGTAACTGTTTGGTAATACTTTGTAATAGTTTGTAACAGTTTGTAATAGTTTGTAATAGTTTGTAACAGTTTGGTTATATTTTGTAATAGTTTGGAATCAGTTTGTAACAGTTTGTAACAGTTTGGTAACAGTTTGGTAACAGTTTGTAACAGTTTGTAACAGTTTGGTAACAGTTTGGTAATACTTTGTAATACTTTGTAATAGTTTGTAATAGTTTGTAATAGTTTGTAACAGTTTGTAATAGTTTGTAACAGTTTGTAATAGTTTGTAACAGTTTGGTAACAGTTTGTAACAGTTTGGTAACAGTTTGGTAACAGTTTTGTAATAGTTTTGTAACAGTTTGTAACAGTTTGTAACAGTTTGTAACAGTTTGTAATAGTTTGTAACAGTTTGGTAACAGTTTGTAACAGTTTGTAACAGTTTGGTAACAGTTTGTAACAGTTTGGTAATAGTTTGTAACAGTTTGTAATAGTTTGGTAACAGTTTGTAACAGTTTGGTAACAGTTTGGTAACAGTTTGTAACAGTTTGTAACAGTTTGGTAACAGTTTGGTAATACTTTGTAATAGTTTGTAACAGTTTGGTAATACTTTGTAACAGTTTGTAATAGTTTGTAACTGTTTGGTAATACTTTGTAATAGTTTGTAACAGTTTGTAATACTTTGTAATAGTTTGTAACAGTTTGTAATACTTTGTAATAGTTTGTAATAGTTTGGAATCAGTTTGTAACAGTTTGTAACAGTTTGGTAACAGTTTGGAATCATTTTGTAACAGTTTGGAATCAGTTTGTAATAGTTTGTAACAGTTTGTAATAGTTTGTAATAGTTTGGTTATATTTTGTAATAGTTTGTAATAGTTTGTAACAGTTTGTAACAGTTTGTAACAGTTTGTAACAGTTTGTAACAGTTTGGTAACAGTTTGGTAACAGTTTCTAACAGTTTGGTAACAGTTTGTAACAGTTTGTAATAGTTTGTAACAGTTTGTAATAGTTTGTAATAGTTTGTAACAGTTTGGTAACAGTTTGGTAATAGTTTGTAACAGTTTGGTAACCGTTTGGTAATACTTTGTAATAGTTTGTAACAGTTTGTAATAGTTTGTAATAGTTTGTAACAGTTTGGTAACCGTTTGGTAATACTTTGTAATAGTTTGTAACAGTTTGTAATAGTTTGTAATAGTTTGTAACAGTTTGGTAACCGTTTGGTAATAGTTTGTAATAGTTTGTAACCGTTTGGTAATACTTTGTAATAGTTTGTTTCAGTTTGTAATAGTTTGTAATAGTTTGTAATAGTTTGGTTATATTTTGTAATAGTTTGTAACAGTTTGTAATAGTTTGTAACAGTTTGTAATAGTTTGTAACAGTTTGTAATAGTTTGTAACAGTTTGGTAATACATTGTAATAGTTTGTTTCAGTTTGTAATAGTTTGTAATAGTTTGTAACCGTTTGGTAATAGTTTGTAACAGTTTGGTAACCGTTTGGTAATACATTGTAATAGTTTGTAATAGTTTGTAATAGTTTGTAACAGTTTGTAATAGTTTGTAACAGTTTGTAATAGTTTGTAACAGTTTGGTAATAGTTTGTTTCAGTTTGTAATAGTTTGTAATAGTTTGTAATAGTTTGTTTCAGTTTGTAATAGTTTGTAATAGTTTGTTTCAGTTTGTAATAGTTTGTAATAGTTTGTAACAGTTTGGTAATACTTTGTAATAGTTTGTTAACACTGGAGAGGAGGATCCGGCCGTTAGTCGAACCTCGGATCCAATAGGAACAATGCGGTTTTCGTCCAGGTCGCGGAACACTGGACCAGCTCTATACTTTCCACCGGGTGCTCAAGGGTTCATGGAAGTTCACCCAATCAGTCCACATGTGTTTTGTGGACCTGGAGAAGGCGTTCGACCGTGTCCCTCGGGACGTCCTGTGGGGGGTTCTCCGGGAGTATAGAGTCCAGGACCCTTTGCTAAGGGCGGTCCGGTCCCTGGACGCCCGGAGCAGGAGTTTGGTTCACATTGCCGACAGTAAGTCGGACCTGTTCCCAGTGCACACTGGCCTCCGGCAGGGCTGTCCTTTGTCACCGGTTCTGTTCAGAACTGTCATGGACAAAATTTCTAGGCACAGCCAGGGACCGGAGGGGGTCCAGTTGAGGACCATAGGATCTCGTCTCTGCTCTTTGCAGACGATGTGGTCCTGGTGGCTTCATCAAACCTGGACCTTCAGCGTGCACTGGCGCGGTTCGCAGGCGAGTGTGACGCAACTGGGATGAGGATCAGCACCTCTAAATCCGAGGCCATGGTTCTCCACCGGAAAAAGGTGGCTTGCCCCCTTCAGGTGGGTGGAGAACCCTTGTCCCAGGTGGAGGAGTTCAAGTATCTTGGGGTCTTGTTCAGGAGTGGGGGGAAGATGGAGCGTGAGATCGACAGGTGAATCGGTGCAGCGTCTGCAGTTATGCGGTCGCTGTATCGGTCCGTCGTGGTGAAGAAGGAGCGAAGCCAAAAGGCGAGGCTCTGGATTTACCGCTCCATCTTCCTTCCTCCCCTCACCTATGGTCATGAGCCAGTCGATCTTCCTTCCTCCCCTCACCTATGGTCATGAGCCAGTTGATCTTCCTTCCTCCCCTCACCTATGGTCATGAGCCAGTTGATCTTCCTTCCTCCCCTCACCTATGGTCATGAGCCAGTCGATCTTCCTTCCTCCCCTCACCTATGGTCATGAGCCAGTTGATCTTCCTTCCTCCCCTCACCTATGGTCATGAGCCAGTTGATCTTCCTTCCTCCCCTCACCTATGGTCATGAGCCAGTCGATCTTCCTTCCTCCCCTCACCTATGGTCATGAGCCAGTTGATCTTCCTTCCTCCCCTCACCTATGGTCATGAGCCAGTTGATCTTCCTTCCTCCCCTCACCTATGGTCATGAGCCAGTCGATCTTCCTTCCTCCCCTCACCTATGGTCATGAGCCAGTTGATCTTCCTTCCTCCCCTCACCTATGGTCATGAGCCAGTTGATCTTCCTTCCTCCCCTCACCTATGGTCATGAGCCAGTTGATCTTCCTTCCTCCCCTCACCTATGGTCTGAGCCAGTTGATCTTCCTTCCTCCCCTCACCTATGGTCATGAGCTTTGGGTCGTGACTGAAAGAAGGAGATCCTGGATCCAAGCAGCTGAAATGAGTTTCCTCCGTAGGGTGGCAGGGCGCCCCCTTAGAGATAGGGTGAGGAGCTCCGTCACCAGGGAGGAGCTCGGAGTAGAGCCGCTGCTCCTCCACATCCAGAGGAGCCAGCTGAGGCTTGGGCTTCTGTTTGGGATGCCCCCCGGCCCCCTCCCTCGGGAGGTGTTCCGGGCATGTCCCTCTGGTAGGAGGCCTCGGGGCAGACCTAGGACACTCTGGAGGGACTATGTCTCTCGGCTGGCCTGGGAAGGCCTTGGGGTCCCACTGGAAGAACTGGAGGACGTGTCTGGGGCGAGGGACGTCTGGACATCCCTGCTGAGACTGCTGTCCCCAAGACCCGGACTGGATAAGAGGAGGAGGAGGAGAACAGGAGGAGGAGGTGAACAGGAGGAGGAGGTGAACAGGAGGAGAAGGAGGTGAGCAGGAGGAGGAGGAGGTGAGCAGGAGGAACAGGAGGAGGAGGTGAGCAGGAGGAGGAGGTGAACAGGAGGAGAAGGAGGTGAGCAGGAGGAGGAGGAGGTGAGCAGGAGGAACAGGAGGAGGAGGTGAGCAGGAGGAACAGGAGGAGGAGGTGAGCAGGAGGAACAGGAGGTGAGCAGGAGGAACAGGAGGAGGAGGTGAGCAGGAGGAGGAGGAGGTGAGCAGGAGGAACAGGAGGAGGAGGTGAGCAGGAGGAGGAGGTGAGCAGGAGGAACAGGAGGTGAGCAGGAGGAACAGGAGGAGGAGGTGAGCAGGAGGAGGAGGAGGTGAGCAGGAGGAACAGGAGGTGAGCAGGAGGAACAGGAGGAGGAGGTGAGCAGGAGGAGGAGGAGGTGAGCAGGAGGAACAGGAGGTGAGCGGGAGGAACAGGAGGAGGAGGTGAGCAGGAGGAGGAGGAGGTGAGCAGGAGGAGGAGGAGGTGAGCAGGAGGAACAGGAGGAGGAGGTGAGCAGGAGGAGGAGGAGGTGAGCAGGAGGAACAGGAGGAGGAGGTGAGCAGGAGGAGGAGGAGGTGAGCAGGAGGAACAGGAGGTGAGCAGGAGGAACAGGAGGAGGAGGTGAGCAGGAGGAGGAGGTGAGCAGGAGGAACAGGAGGAGGAGGTGAGCAGGAGGAACAGGAGGAGGAGGTGAGCAGGAGGAGGAGGAGGTGAGCAGGAGGAACAGGAGGAGGAGGTGAGCAGGAGGAGGAGGTGAGCAGGAGGAACAGGAGGTGAGCAGGAGGAACAGGAGGAGGAGGTGAGCAGGAGGAGGAGGAGGTGAGCAGGAGGAACAGGAGGAGGAGGTGAGCAGGAGGAACAGGAGGAGGAGGTGAGCAGGAGGAGGAGGTGAGCAGGAGGAACAGGAGGTGAGCAGGAGGAACAGGAGGAGGAGGTGAGCAGGAGGAGGAGGTGAGCAGGAGGAACAGGAGGTGAGCAGGAGGAACAGGAGGAGGAGGTGAGCAGGAGGAGGAGGAGGTGAGCAGGAGGAACAGGAGGTGAGCAGGAGGAACAGGAGGTGAGCAGGAGGAACAGGAAGAGGAGGAGGTGAGCAGGAGGAACAGGAGGAGGAGTTTAAACTTTACATCCTCCACCTTCATACCAACTGCTTTTCTTTTGGAGCCACTGAGGGTCCGGACTCGCCTGCAGAGGGTCCAGAGAGGGTCCAGAGTGGGTCCAGAGTGGGTCCAGAGTGGGTCCAGAGAGGGTCCAGAGAGGGTCCAGAGAGGGTCCAGAGAGGGTCCAGAGTGGGTCCAGAGAGGGTCCAGAGTGGGTCCAGACAGTATCAGTAACGTGGGACCGCAGACGGTAACGAGTCTTTTCTTCATATTTATTCAGCCTGAGATTCTGTGTGTGTGTGTGTGTGTGTGTGTGTGTGTGTGTGTGTGTGTGTGTGTGTGTGTGTGTGTGTGTGTGTGTGTGTGTGTGTGTGTGTGTGTGTGTGTGTGTGTGTGTGTGTTGCTGCTTCAGCTTTCATGACAAAATTAAAACCAGATTATTACAAACTTTATTCTCTGACAAAATCTAAATAAAACACGGACCAGGACCAGGACCAGGACCAGGACCAGGACCAGGACCAGCACCAGCACCAGCACCAGGACCAGGACCAGGACCAGGACGACCTCTAGAAGTGGGTCTGGTGGCCTCAGGAATCCTCCGTCAGCAGAGAAAGAAAACGTGACTTGAGGCTGAACCAGGAGAAGGAGGAACAGTCCACCTGCAGAACCAGGACCAGAACCACAATACAACTAGTCAGAGATCTGGACCAAAACCACAAGAGGATCTGAAAGAAGAACAGAGAGAACATGCAGTCTCCACGACAGGACTCAAACCAGGGGTGGAGCTGTGATTGGCTGAGAACCAGTGTGTGTGAATGTGATTGTTGTTACCGTGACAACGTGTCTGCGGACCACGTCAGGCCTCCTGCAGAACCCCTGCAGCCGTTTACACAACTGCTGGGGTGTGGAGTACAGGTACCGAGCTGGAACACACACACAGCCACTGTAACACCCTGTAACACCCCGAAACACCCTGTACCACCCCGAAACACCCCGTAGCACCCTGTAACACCCCGTAACACCCTGAAATACCCCGAAACACCCCGAAACACCCCGTAGCACCCTGTAACACCCTGTAACACCCCGTAGCACCCTGTAACACCCCGAAACACCCTGTAACACCCTGTAACACCCCGAAACACCCTGTAACACCCCGAAACACCCCGTAGCACCCTGTAACACCCCGAAACACCCTGTAACACCCCGTAGCACCCTGTAACACCCCGAAACACCCCGTAGCACCCTGTAACACCCCGAAACACCCTGTAACACCCCGTAGCACCCTGTAACACCCCGAAACACCCCGTAGCACCCTGTAACACCCCGAAACACCCTGTAACACCCCGTAGCACCCTGTAACACCCCGAAACACCCCGTAGCACCCTGTAACACCCTGTAACACCCCGTAGCACCCCGTAACACCCCGAAACACCCTGTAACACCCCGAAACACCCTGTAACACCCCGAAACACCCCGTAGCACCCTGTAACACCCCGAAACACCCTGTAACACCCCGTAGCACCCTGTAACACCCCGAAACACCCTGTAGCACCCTGTAACACCCCGAAACACCCTGTAACACCCCGAAACACCCCGTAGCACCCTGTAACACCCCGAAACACCCTGTAACACCCCGTAGCACCCTGTAACACCCCGTAGCACCCCGAAACACCCCGTAGCACCCTGTAACACCCCGTAGCACCCTGTAACACCCTGAAACACCCTGTAACACCCCGTAGCACCCTGTAACACCCCGAAACACCCTGTAACACCCCGTAGCACCCTGTAACACCCCGAAACACCCTGTAACACCCCGTAGCACCCTGTAACACCCCGAAACACCCTGTAACACCCCGAAGCACCCTGTAACACCCCGTAACACCCTGTAACTCCCAGTAATACCCCGAAACACCCTGAAACACCCTGAAACACCCCGTAACACCCTGAAACACCCTGAAATACCCTGTAACACCCTGAAACACCCCGTAACACCCAGTAATACCCCGAGACACCCCGTAACACCCAGTACGACCCTGAAACACCCAGTGATACCCTGAAACACCCAGTAATACCCTGAAACACCCAGTACTACCCCGAAACACCCAGTAATACCCTTAAACACCCCGCAACACCCTAAAACACCTCGTAATACCATGTATCACCCTGAAACACCCAGTACTACCCTGAAACACCCAGTAATACCCCGAAACACCCCGTAACACCCAGTACTACCCCGAAACACCCAGTAATACCCTGAAACACCCAGTAATACCCTGAAACACACAACCACTGTAACAGAAACAGCCATTGTAGGTGTGTGTGTGTGTGTGTGTGTGTGTGTGTGTGTGTGTGTGTGTGTGTGTGTGTGTGTGTGTGTGTGTGTGTGTTACCTGGGAATATTTCAGGATAGACAAGCGCATTTGGACACAGAGGAAAACATCCACAGTGAACGGCCTCCAACCTGAAACACACACACACACACACACACACACACACACACACACACACACACACACACACACACACACACACACACACACACACACACACACACACACACACACACACACACACACACACACACACACCATTCCAACATTCCATAGTGACTTTCTGCTGCTTTCACTTTATTTCTGGACGTGTCTGAATCAAAAGCTTCAACATGGAGGAACGGAGGTGTAGAATGATAGAACTGCTCTACAGCCGTTTCCATGGTAACCTAGGTAACCACTCTGATTACAGTTCTCTTTCACATGAAGACATTAAAAGGCTCATTTTAGCTCTAAACACTCCAACTTTCATTTCCAGTAGTTTGTAGTTTGTTTAGTAGTTCCTGAGGAACCAGAAGTCTGGCTTCATTAGAAAGAAGTTCTGTAGAGCGTCTCATAGCGGAACTAGAACCTGGTTCTAGCCCCCTGTGTGGACAGAGGTGTCATACAGTGAGAACATCTGAGCTGCTTTGTTGTTGTGTCATCAAGTACAAAACAAACCAGCAGTACTTTACATGTAACCAGTGGTAATCCTCTCATTAGCAGTACTTTACATGTAACCAGTGGAAATCCTCTCATTAGCAGTACTTTACATGTAACCAGTGGTAATCCTCTCATTAGCAGTACTTTACATGTAACCAGTGGTAATCCTCTCATTAGCAGTACTTTATATGTAACCAGTGGTAATCCTCTCATTAGCAGTACTTTACATGTAACCAGTGGTAATCCTCTCATTAGCAGTACTTTACATGTAACCAGTGGTAATCCTCTCATTAGCAGTACTTTACATGTAACCAGTGGTAATCCTCTCATTAGCAGTACTTTACATGTAACCAGTGGTAATCCTCTCATTAGCAGTACTTTACATGTAACCAGTGGTAATCCTCTCATTAGCAGTACTTTATATGTAACCAGTGGTAATCCTCTCATTAGCAGTACTTTACTTTGCCACCGTGTTCAGACACTTTAGTATATTTGTACCTTGGAACTGTAAATCCTAATTAAAGCAGCTGGAACAGAAGAGACGTCCCCAGAGACCAGAGACATACAGTCTGTCCTCCTGAGGACACTGACTGTCTGTCTCCTGTCCCCAGAGACCAGAGACAGACAGTCAGTGTCCTCCTGAGGACGGAACCTCCAGACTGCAGCTCTACTCACTGTGACTGTCACCTTCTGGGTTTCCTCTGGAATTACACTGTTGGTACACACTCTGTCACTATTGATAATCAATCACTTCTGTCCTCTGGATCACTGATCAATCACTTCTGTCCTCTGGATCACTGATCAATCACTTCTGTCCTCTGGATCATTAGAAGATGATACTATGACATATGAACATGGTTCTGCTGATTCAGCAGGAACGTTCCACTAAAGAAACATTTAGAACTCTGCAGTTTGGCTGTTTATGATCACGTGGATCAATAAGTCTGATTCTGGTTCAGTTCTCCACCATCAGCACCACCAGGTTCCTGGTCTCCACAATGTGCTGCCCACGGTTCTAGGTTCTCGTACCGGTAAGTTTATTTTTCTAGATCACAGACTGCGTGGGAAGTGGAGTATGTATCTTCCAGGACCTGTTCTTTAGAAATGAGGCCCCAGGTCCTGTTCTACCAATGCAGCACGAGATCAATTGATCAGAACGTTCAACTACAGAGACCGGAACATTCCATCAGGATCAAAGACACTGAACTGGATCAATGAGACTGATCAGGAAGGTTCCACATGTTACTCTAATCTAGGTGGTACTTTGAACTTTGACCTGCACTACCTCACTACCTGCACTACCCTCACTACCTCACTACCTGCACTACCCTCACTACCTGCACTACCTCACTACCTCACTACCTGCACTACCCTCACTACCTCACTACCTGCACTACCTCACTACCTCACTACCTGCACTACCCTCACTACCTCACTACCTGCACTACCTCACTACCTGCACTACCTCACTACCTCCACTACCTGCACTACCCTCACTACCTGCACTACCTCACTACCTCACTACCTGCACTACCCTCACTACCTCACTACCTGCACTACCTCACTACCCTCACTACCTCACTACCTCCACTACCTGCACTACCTCCACTACCTGCACTACCCTCACTACCTCACTACCTGCACTACCTCACTACCCTCACTACCTCACTACCTGCACTACCTCACTACCTCACTACCTCCACTACCTGCACTACCCTCACTACCTGCACTACCTCACTACCTGCACTACCCTCACTACCTCACTACCGCCACTACCTGCACTACCTCCACTACCTGCACTACCCTCACTACCTCACTACCTGCACTACCCTCACTACCTCACTACCTGCACTACCCTCACTACCTCCACTACCTGCACTATCCTCACTACCTCACTACCCACACTACCTGCACTACCCTCACTACCTCACTACCTTCACTACCTCCACTACCCACACTACCTCCACTACCCGCACTACCTCCACTACCCCCACTACCCGCACTACCTCCACTACCCCCACTACCCACACTACCTCCACTACCCCCACTACCCACTCTACCTCCACTACCCCACACTACCTCCACTACCCCCACTACCCACTCTACCTCCACTACCTCATTACCTCCACTACCCCACACTACCCGCACTACCTCCACTACCCGCACTACCCCACACTACCTCCACTACCCCCACTACCCACTCTACCTCCACTACCTACACTACCTCCACTACCCCACACTACCTCCACTACCCCCACTACCCACTCTACCTCCACTACCTCATTACCTCCACTACCCACACTACCTCCACTACCCCACACTACCTCCACTACCCCACACTACCTCCACTACCTCCACTACCCACACTACCTCCACTACCTCCACTACCCCACACTACCCGCACTACCTCCACTACCCGCACTACCTCCACTACCCGCACTACCCCACACTACCTCCACTACCCCCACTACCCACTCTACCTCCACTACCTACACTACCTCCACTACCCCACACTACCCCCACTACCCACTCTACCTCCACTACCTCATTACCTCCACTACCCACTCTACCTCCACTACCTCATTACCTCCACTACCCACACTACCTCCACTACCCCACACTACCTCCACTACCCCACACTACCTCCACTACCTCCACTACCCACACTACCTCCACTACCTCCACTACCCACACGACCCACACTACCTCCACTACCCACACTACCTCCACTACCCACACTACCTCCACTACCTCCACTACCCACACGACCCACACGACCCACACTACCTCCACTACCCACACGACCCACACTACCTCCACTACCCACACGACCCACACGACCTCCACTACCCACACTACCTCCACTACCTCCACTACCCACACTACCTCCACTACCCACACTACCTCCACTACCTCCACTACCCACACACTACCACTGTGAGGAACCTGGGAGTTACCAGGACCGGGACTGATCCTTCAACTCCTACATCTGCTGGACTGGACCAGGAGGTAGCATGAGGAGGAGCATGAGGAGGAGGAGGAGGAGGAAGAGGGGGAGGAGGAGGATTAGCAGGAGGGGGAGCAGGATGAGGAGCAGGATGAGGAGGAGGAGTAACAGTAGAAGGAGGAAGACGAGAAACAGGAGAAGGAGCAGGGGAAGGAGTAGCTGGAGGAGGAAGGAAAGGAAGAGGAGGAGCAGGATGAGGAGGAGGAGTAACAGGAGAAGGAGGAAGGCGAGAAACAGGAGGAGGAGGAGGAAGAGAAGGAGGAGAAAGACTACTCACATGGCGACACCAAAGAACTCGTGGTTCGCAGTAGAAACCACAACGTCGGCGCCACATAACACCTGGAGATAATCCTGCTGACACGGCTGGAAACCCCAACACACGATGTGGGGGGCCAGCTGACTCCTCATCTCTGAGAAGATACCTGGGGGGGGAGCAGGAGGAGGAGGAGGAGCAGGAGCAGGAGGAGCAGCAGGAGGAGGAGCAGGAGGAAGAGCAGGAGGAGGAGCAGGAGGAGGAGCAGGAGGAAGAACAGGAGGAGGAGCAGGAGGAGGAGCAGGAGGAAGAACAGGAGGAGGAGCAGGAGGAGGAGGAGCAGGAGGAAGAGCAAGAGGAGGAGCAGGAGGAGGAGCAGGAGGAAGAGCAGGAGGAGGAGCAGGAGGAAGAACAGGAGGAGCAGGAGCAGGAGGAAGAGGAGCAGGAGGAGGAGCAGGAGCAGGAGGAAGAGGAGCAGGAGGAGGAGCAGGAGGAAGAACAGGAGGAGGAGCAGGAGGAGGAGCAGGAGGAGGAGGAGCAGGAGGAAGAGCAGGAGGAGGAGCAGGAGGAGGAGCAGGAGGAAGAACAGGAGGAGGAGCAGGAGGAGGAGCAGGAGGAGGAGGAGCAGGAGGAAGAGCAGGAGGAGGAGCAGGAGGAGGAGCAGGAGGAGGAGGAGCAGGAGGAAGAACAGGAGGAGGAGCAGGAGGAGGAGCAGGAGGAGGAGGAGCAGGAGGAAGAGCAGGAGGAGGAGCAGGAGGAGGAGCAGGAGGAAGAGCAGGAGGAGCAGGAGCAGGAGGAAGAGGAGCAGGAGGAGGAGCAGGAGGAAGAACAGGAGGAGCAGGAGCAGGAGGAGGAGGAGGAGGAGGAGCAGGAGCAGGAGGAGGAGCAGGAGGAGGAGGAGCAGGAGGAGGAGCAGGAGGAGGAGCAGGAGGAGGAGCAGGAGGAGCAGGAGGAGGAGCAGGAGGAAGAGGAGCAGGAGGAGGAGCAGGAGGAAGAACAGGAGGAGCAGGAGCAGGAGGAGCAGGAGCAGGAGGAAGAGGAGCAGGAGGAGGAGCAGGAGGAAGAGGAGCAGGAGGAGGAGCAGGAGGAAGAACAGGAGGAGCAGGAGCAGGAGCAGAAGGAGGAGGAGCAGGAGCAGGAGGAGGGGGAGGAGCAGGAGGAAGAGGAGCAGGAGGAAGAACAGGAGGAGCAGGAGCAGGAGGAAGAGGAGCAGGAGGAGGAGCAGGAGCAGGAGGAAGAGGAGCAGGAGGAGGAGCAGGAGGAAGAACAGGAGGAGCAGGAGCAGGAGCAGGAGGAGGAGCAGGAGGAGGAGGAGCAGGAGGAGGAGCAGGAAGAGGAGCAGGAAGAGGAGGAAGAGGAGCAGGAGGAGGAGGAGCAGGAGGAGGAGGAGCAGGAGGAAGAGCAGGAGGAGGAGCAGGAAGAGGAGCAGGAAGAGGAGGAAGAGGAGCAGAAGCAAGAGGAGGAGGAAGAGGAGCAGGAGGAAGGAGGAGCAGGAGGAGGAGGAGCAGGAGGAGGAGGAGCAGGAGGAGGATGAGGAGGAAGAGGAGGAGGAGGAGCAAGAGGAGGAGGAGCAGGAGGAGGATGAGGAGGAAGAGGAGGAGGAGCAAGAGGAAGAGCAAGAGGAGGAGCAGGAGCAGGAGGAGGAGGAACAGGATCAGGAGGAGGAGCAGGAGGAAGAACAAGAGGAGGAGCAGGAGGAGGAGGAGCAGGAGGAGGAGGAAGAGGAGCAGGAGGAGCAGGAGGAAGAGGAGGATGAGGAAGAGCAGGAGGACGAGGAGGAGGAGGATCAGGAGGAAGAGCAAGAGAAGGAGCAGGAACAAGAGGAGCAGGAGCAAGAGGAGGAGCAGGAGGAGGAGGAAGAGGAAGGGCAAGAGGAGGATCAGGAGGAGGAGCAGGAGGAAGAACAAGAGGAGGAGGCAGAGGAGCAGGAGCAGGAGGAAGAGCAAGAGGAGGAGCAGGAGGAGGAGCAGGAGGAAGAGCAAGAGGAGGATCAGGAGGAGGAGCAGGAGGAAGAGCAAGAGGAGGATCAGGAGGAGGAGCAGGAGGAAGAACAAGAGGAGGAGGCGGAGGAGCAGGAGCAGGAGGAAGAGCAAGAGGAGGAGCAGGAGAAAGATGAGGAGCAGAAGGAAGGGCAGGAGGAGGTTAAAAGTCATTCCACACAGTTGGACTCTGCAGTGGAATCACACTCACACACACACACACACACACACACACACACACACACACACACACACACACACACACACACACACACACACACACACACACACACACACACACACACACACACACACACACACAGCAGAAACCATAAAACTCTTTCACACTGTGTCCCTGGTTCTGATTCTACTGGTGAACGTTGCAGTTGCATCCAGCATGTCGGTACCAGGAACGTCAGTCAATATCAGTCAGTACCTGGAACGTCAGTTGGTACTGGGAACGTCAATCAATGTCAGTCAGTACCAGGAATGTCAGTCGGTACCAGGAACATCCATCAATGTCAGTCAGCACCAGGAATGTCAGCCGGTACCAGGAACATCAGTCAGTACCAGGAACGTCCATCAATATCAGTCAGTACCAGGAACATCAGCCAGTACCAGGAACATCCATCAATGTCAGTCAGCACCAGGAATGTCAGTCGGTACCAGGAACGTCATTCGGTACCAGGAACGTTCATCAATGTCAGTCGGCAGCAGGAATGTCAGTCGGTACCAGGAACGTCATTCGGTACCAGGAACGTCCATCAATATCAGTCAGTACCAGGAACATCAGCCGGTACCAGGAACATCAGTCAGTACCAGGAACATCCATCAATGTCAGTCAGCACCAGGAATGTCAGTCGGTACCAGGAACGTCATTCGGTACCAGGAACGTCCATCAATATCAGTCAGTACCAGGAACGTCATTCGGTACCAGGAACGTTCATCAATGTCAGTCGGCAGCAGGAATGTCAGCCGGTACCTAGAACGTCAATCAATAGCCGCTGTTCCACCGCAGTACGTTGCGGAGCAGGAGGTTAGGGTACGGCAAAGCGCACCCAGGACTCTGTCTCGCGGTTCCACCACAGGAAGGACGGTACAAATGTAGGCGGGGTTGTGAACGACTCGGAGAACGTCCAGAGAAGAACATGGAAGTGGCGGGCGGCCGTCCGACTGGTTCTCTGTGACTCAGGTTACACTTTGTCATTGCAGCGTCCAGCTCCTGTTGAAGCTCCTCCTCCTGTTCCTCAGAGGAACGTCTGCACCTCGCTAAAGGACGCCATGTTGTGTTGACAAAACAACCAGTGAGCACAAAGCGGCGAATGTAAACAACAGAGGGTTACAGCTGAGGGCCGAGGGTTAGGGTTAGAGGTTAGGGTTAGAGGTTAGGGTTAGAGGTTAGGGTTAGAGGTTAGGGTTAGGGTTGGAGGTTAGGGTTAGGGTTAGAGGTTAGAGGTTAGGGTTAGGGTTAGAGGTTAGGGTTAGAGGTTAGAGGTTAGGGTTAGGGTTAGAGGTTAGGGTTAGAGGTTAGAGGTTAGGGTTAGAGGTTAGGGTTAGGGTTGGAGGTTAGGGTTAGGGTTAGAGGTTAGGGTTAGAGGTTAGGGTTAGAGGTTAGGGTTAGAGGTTAGGGTTAGAGGTTAGGGTTAGAGGTTAGAGGTTAGGGTTAGAGGTTAGGGTTAGGGTTGGAGGTTAGGGTTAGGGTTAGAGGTTAGGGTTAGAGGTTAGGGTTAGGGCGAGAGGTTAGGGTTAGAGGTTAGTGTTAGGGCGAGAGGTTAGGGTTAGAGGTTAGGGGTTAGAGGTTAGTGTTAGGGCGAGAGGTTAGGGTTAGAGGTTAGGGTTAGGGCGAGAGGTTAGGGTTAGAGGTTAGGGGTTAGAGGTTAGGGTTAGGGCGAGAGGTTAGGGTTAGAGGTTAGTGTTAGGGCGAGAGGTTAGGGTTAGAGGTTAGGGTTAGAGGTTAGGGTTAGAGGTTAGGGTTAGAGGTTAGGGTTAGAGGTTAGGGTTAGGGCGAGAGGTTAGGGTTAGAGGTTAGTGTTAGGGCGAGAGGTTAGGGTTAGAGGTTAGGGGTTAGAGGTTAGGGTTAGAGGTTAGGGTTAGAGGTTAGGGTTAGAGGTTAGTGTTAGGGTTAGAGGTTAGAGGTTAGGGCGACAGGTTAGGGTTAGAGGTTAGTGTTGGGGCGAGAGGTTAGGGTTAGGGCGAGCGGTTAGGGTTAGGGCGACAGGTTAGGGTTAGGGCGACAGGTTAGGGTTAGGGCGACAGGTTAGGGTTAGAGGTTAGTGTTAGGGCGAGCGGTTAGGGTTAGAGGTTAGTGTTAGGGCGAGCGGTTAGGGTTAGAGGTTAGTGTTAGGGCGGGGTTAGGGTTAGGGCGAGAGGTTAGGGTTAGAGGTTAGGGCGAGAGGTTAGGGTTAGAGGTTAGGGCGAGAGGTTAGGGTTAGGTTAGGTTAGGGCGAGAGTGGAGATCGTCACTAGGGTTAGGGCGAGAGGTTAGGGTTAGGGCGACAGGTTAGGGTTAGGGCGAGAGGTTAGGGTTAGAGGTTAGGGCGACAGGTTAGGTTTAGAGGTTAGGGTTAGGGCGAGAGGTTAGGGTTAGGGCGACAGGTTAGGGTTAGGACGAGAGGTTAGGGTTAGGGCGACAGGTTAGGGTTAGGGCGACAGGTTAGGGTCAGAGGTTAGGGTTAGGGCGACAGGTTAGGGTTAGAGTGGCGATCTTCACTACCAATCAGCAGACGGCTGCGTTGTAGCTCCTCCTCACAGACCCGTTCCTCGGTGCTAGGTACCTCAACGGAGGAGGGGCGGAAAATCGTTGCCGGCGGTCACGGGCTCTTTCCGCACCATCCACAACTTTTCAGTAGGACCGCGCGAAAATCCGTCCCGCGATGCTCCGCGACAGAAAGTGCGGTGGAACCGCGCCTATTGTCTGTCGGTACCAGGAACATCAGTCAATGTCAGTCAGTACCAGGAACGTCAGGTGGTTCTTGGAATGTCAGTCAATGTCTGTTGGTACCTGTAACGTCAGACATTGATTGACGTTCCAGCTCCTGACTGAGAATCCAGGTACCTGGAATGTCAGTTAATGTCAGGCGGTACCTGGAACATCAGTCGGTTTCTGGAGCGTCAATCAATGTCAGTCATTACCTGGAACGTGAGTCGGTCACCGGAATGTCAGTGAAGGTCAGTGGGTGCCTGGAACATCAGTGGTACCTGGAATGTAAGTGGCACTTGGAACGTCAGTGAAGGTCAGTGGGTACCTGGAACATCAGTAAAGGGCAGTGGTACCTAGAACGTCAGTGAAGATCAGTGGTTACCTGGAACGTCAGTGAAGGTCAGTGGTACCTGAAACATCAATGGTACCTAGAACGTCATTGAAGGTCAGTGGTACCTAGAACGTCAGTGAAGGTCAGTGGTACCTGAAACGTCAGTGAAGATCAGTGGTTACCTGGAACGTCAGTAGTACCTGGAACGTCAGTGAAGATCAGTGGTTACCTGGAACGTCAGTAGTACCTGGAACGTCAGTGAAGATCAGTGGTTACCTGGAACATCAGTGAAGGTCAGTGGTACCTGAAACGTCAGTGGTACCTAGAACGTCAGTGAAGGTCAGTGGTACCTAGAACGTCAGTGAAGGTCAGTTGTACCTGAAACGTCAGTGAAGATCAGTGCTTACCTGGAACGTCAGTAGTACCTGGAACGTCAGTGAAGATCAGTGGTTACCTGGAACGTCAGTAGTACCTGGAACGTCAGTGAAGGTCTCTCCCAGCACAGACAGGTGGAAGCGGAGTCCTCTCTCCTTCAGCTTGATCAGCGTGTGGAAGAACAGCTCTGGGTTCTTGTCATGTTCCCTTTAAGTGAAGAGGTCAAAAGTCAAATGTTCTGGTCGCCATTAGCATTAGCATTGTGTTAGCATTGATACTAATGGCAGACATGAGCAACATGAAGTTACTCAAAGCTCCAGAACCTTTCCAGAGTTTCTGTGGACGATTTCAGTTGATCCTTAGTTTCTCTGTGTCTCATGAATCATCTGCTCAAGAAAGTTGGTCTCTTTGAACGTACTGTGGTCAGGTACGTACTTCAACTGTGGTCAGGTACGTACTTCAACTGTGGTCAGGTACGTACTTCAACTGTGGTCAGGTTTATACTGTGGTCAGGTACGTACTTCAACTGTGGTCAGGTACGTACTTCAACTGTGGTCAGGTTTATACTGTGGTCAGGTACGTACTTCAACTGTGGTCAGGTACGTACTCCAACTGTGGTCAGGTTTATACTGTGGTCAGGTACGTACTTCAACTGTGGTCAGGTATGTACTTCAACTGTGGTCAGGTACGTACTTCAACTGTGGTCAGGTACGTACTTCAACTGTGGTCAGGTACGTACTTCAACTGTGGTCAGGTTTATACTGTGGTCAGGTACGTACTTCAACTGTGGTCAGGTACGTACTTCAACTGTGGTCAGGTACGTATTCCAACTGTGGTCAGGTTTATACTGTGGTCAGGTACGTACTTCAACTGTGGTCAGGTACGTACTTCAACTGTGGTCAGGTATGTACTTCAACTGTGGTCAGGTTTATACTGTGGTCAGGTACGTACTTCAACTGTGGTCAGGTATGTACTTCAACTGTGGTCAGGTTTATACTGTGGTCAGGTACGTACTTCAACTGTGGTCAGGTACGTACTTCAACTGTGGTCAGGTACGTACTTCAACTGTGGTCAGGTTTATACTGTGGTCAGGTACGTACTTCAACTGTGGTCAGGTACGTACTCCAACTGTGGTCAGGTTTATACTGTGGTCAGGTACGTACTTCAACTGTGGTCAGGTATGTACTTCAACTGTGGTCAGGTACGTACTTCAACTGTGGTCAGGTACGTACTTCAACTGTGGTCAGGTACGTACTTCAACTGTGGTCAGGTTTATACTGTGGTCAGGTACGTACTTCAACTGTGGTCAGGTACGTACTTCAACTGTGGTCAGGTATGTACTTCAACTGTGGTCAGGTTTATACTGTGGTCAGGTACGTACTTCAACTGTGGTCAGGTATGTACTTCAACTGTGGTCAGGTTTATACTGTGGTCAGGTACGTACTTCAACTGTGGTCAGGTACGTACTTCAACTGTGGTCAGGTACGTACTTCAACTGTGGTCAGGTACGTACTTCAACTGTGGTCAGGTATGTACTTCAACTGTGGTCAGGTTTATACTGTGGTCAGGTACGTACTTCAACTGTGGTCAGGTTTATACTGTGGTCAGGTACGTACTTCAACTGTGGTCAGGTACGTACTTCAACTGTGGTCAGGTATGTACTTCAACTGTGGTCAGGTTTATACTGTGGTCAGGTACGTACTTCAACTGTGGTCAGGTTTATACTGTGGTCAGGTACGTACTCCAACTGTGGTCAGGTTTATACTGTGGTCAGGTACGTACTTCAACTGTGGTCAGGTACGTACTCCAACTGTGGTCAGGTTTATACTGTGGTCAGGTACGTACTTCAACTGTGGTCAGGTTTATACTGTGGTCAGGTACGTACGTCAACTGTGGTCAGGTTTATACTGTGGTCAGGTACGTACTTCAACTGTGGTCAGGTATGTACTTCAACTGTGGTCAGGTACGTACTTCAACTGTGGTCAGGTTTATACTGTGGTCAGGTACGTACTCCAACTGTGGTCAGGTACGTACTTCAACTGTGGTCAGGTTTATACTGTGGTCAGGTACGTACTCCAACTGTGGTCAGGTACGTACTCCAACTGTGGTCAGGTACGTACTTCAACTGTGGTCAGGTTTATACTGTGGTCAGGTACGTACTCCAACTGTGGTCAGGTACGTACTTCAACTGTGGTCAGGTATGTACTTCAACTGTGGTCAGGTACGTACTTCAACTGTGGTCAGATTTATACTGTGGTCAGGTACGTACTTCAACTGTGGTCAGGTTTATACTGTGGTCAGGTACGTACTCCAACTGTGGTCAGGTACGTACTTCAACTGTGGTCAGGTTTATACTGTGGTCAGGTACGTACTTCAACTGTGGTCAGGTACGTACTCCAACTGTGGTCAGGTTTATACTGTGGTCAGGTACGTACTTCAACTGTGGTCAGGTATGTACTTCAACTGTGGTCAGGTACGTACTTCAACTGTGGTCAGGTACGTACTCCAACTGTGGTCAGGTACGTACTCCAACTGTGGTCAGGTTTATACTGTGGTCAGGTACGTACTTCAACTGTGGTCAGGTACGTACTTCAACTGTGGTCAGGTACGTATTCCAACTGTGGTCAGGTTTATACTGTGGTCAGGTACGTACTTCAACTGTGGTCAGGTACGTACTCCAACTGTGGTCAGGTTTATACTGTGGTCAGGTACGTACTTCAACTGTGGTCAGGTTTATACTGTGGTCAGGTACGTACTTCAACTGTGGTCAGGTACGTACTCCAACTGTGGTCAGGTTTATACTGTGGTCAGGTACGTACTTCAACTGTGGTCAGGTTTATACTGTGGTCAGGTACGTACTTCAACTGTGGTCAGGTACGTACTTCAACTGTGGTCAGGTACGTACTCCAACTATGGTCAGGTTTATACTGTGGTCAGGTACGTACTTCAACTGTGGTCAGGTACGTACTTCAACTGTGGTCAGGTACGTACTTCAACTGTGGTCAGGTACGTACTCCAACTGTGGTCAGGTTTATACTGTGGTCAGGTACGTACTTCAACTGTGGTCAGGTACGTACTTCAACTGTGGTCAGGTACGTACTTCAACTGTGGTCAGGTACATATGCCGTGGTTAAGTTTGTACCATGGTCAGGTTTGTACTGTGGTCAGGTTTGTACTGTGGTCAGGTTACAGGGTACACACTTCAACTATCTCAGTGTATCAACAGCAGTCTGTAGAGTTGCTGCTCGGCGGGCGGGGCGGCGGCGGAGAGTTGCCCCTCTGCGAGCAGCTGTAACACGGCGGGCGGCTGTAACGTGGCGGGCGGCTGTAACGTGGTGGTGGAGAGTCGCCGCTCGGCGGGCGGCTGTAACACGGCGGGCGGCTGTAACGCGGTGGTGGAGAGTCGCCGCTCGGCGGGCGGCTGTAACGCGGTGGTGGAGAGTCGCCGCTCGGCGGGCGGCTGTAATGCGGCGGGCGGCTGTAACGCGGTGGTGGAGAGTCGCCGCTCGGCGGGCGGCTGTAACACGGCGGGCGGCTGTAACGCGGTGGTGGAGAGTCGCCGCTCGGCGGGCGGCTGTAACACGGCGGGCGGCTGTAACGCGGTGGTGGAGAGTCGCCGCTCGGCGGGCGGCTGTAACTCGGCGGGCGGCTGTAACACGGCAGGCGGCTGTAACACGGCAGGCGGCTGTAACACGGCGGGCGGCTGTAACTCGGCGGGCGGCTGTAACACGGCGGGCGGCTGTAACACGGCAGGCGGCTGTAACACGGCAGGCGGCTGTAACACGGCGGGCGGCTGTAACTCGGCAGGCGGCTGTAACGCGGCGGGCGGCTGTAACGTGGTGGTGGAGAGTCGCCGCTCGGAGGGCAGCTGGAACGCGGCGGCGGAGAGTCGCCGCTCGGCGGGCGGCTGTAACGCAGCGGCGGTTGATCCTGATGTTCACCTGAAACAGCTGCTGTAATCTGGGGATCCAGGACAAGCCGGGATTAAAATGCTGCTGAGTTGCAGCTTCAATCAGATTATCAGAATATTGGCAGGAAATCCTCCTTTCAGCCACAGAATCACTGCACAGCAACAGAAGCACCCCGACAGAAGCACCCCGACAGAAGCACCCCGACAGAAGCACCCCGACAGAAGCACCCCGACAGAAGCACCCCGACAGCAACACCCCGACAGCAACACCCCGACAGCAACACCCCCAGAGAAACACGCCAAGAGAAACACCCTGACAGAAGCACCTGGACAGAAACACCTGGACAGAAACACCTGGACAGAAGCACCTGGACTGAAACACCTGGACAGAAACACCTGGACAGAAGCACCTGGACAGAAGCACCTGGACTGAAACACCTGGACTGAAGCACCTGGACTGAAACACCTGGACTGAAACACCTGGACTGAAGCACCTGGACTGAAGCACCTGGACTGAAACACCTGGACAGAAACACCTGGACAGAAGCACCTGGACAGAAGCACCTGGACTGAAACACCTGGACTGAAACACCTGGACTGAAGCACCTGGACTGAAACACCTGGACTGAAACACCTGGACTGAAGCACCTGGACAGAAACACCTGGACTGAAGCACCTGGACAGAAACACCTGGACAGAAGCACCTGGACAGAAACACCTGGACTGAAGCACCTGGACTGAAACACCTGGACTGAAGCACCTGGACAGAAACACCTGGACTGAAGCACCTGGACAGAAACACCTGGACAGAAACACCTGGACAGAAACACCTGGACAGTGTGACAATGAGGCCTTTGGGTAAACAGGAAGCTCCTCCGCCCCTTCAGAATAACAGCCAGGAGTCCCTCACCATCTGTGGGGCCACACGATGTGCAGAGGGGTGATCTGGTCTGGTCCAGGACCCAGGTCTGGTCCCGTTCCACATGAGGATTCCCAGGGATCCTCTGAACAGAACCTGCAGAAGATCAGGTTTCATGATGTGGCGACATTCAAAGACTTTCAATCAACTTCTGACAGTGAATCAAGTTCTTACTGCTCGTCCTTGATTGGTGACTGATCCTCCACAGGAAGTGAGTGATCCTCCACAGGAAGTGAGGGATCCTCCACAGGAAGTGAGGGATCCTCCACAGGAAGTGAGTGATCCTCCACAGGAAGTGAGGGATCCTCCACAGGAAGTGAGGGATCCTCCACAGGAAGTGAGGGATCCTCCAGAGGAAGTGACTGATCCTCCACAGGAAGTGAGGGATCCTCCACAGGAAGTGACTGATCCTCCAGAGGAAGTGAGTGATCCTCCACAGGAAGTGAGTGATCCTCCAGAGGAAGTGAGGGATCCTCCACAGGAAGTGAGGGATCCTCCACAGGAAGTGAGTGATCCTCCACAGGAAGTGACTGATCCTCCACAGGAAGTGAAGGAACAGACCCACGGTGGCGTTTGTGTTCTGGTAACAGTCTGAAACCCAGACAGACAGATTGATTGAACATGAAGTTAAAAAGTTACCTAATACTATCCAATATAACAGACGGAAGACAGAGCCAGGACCAGGACCAGGACCAGGACCAGGAACAGGACCAGGACCAGGAGTAGGAGTAGGACAAGGACTAGGACCAGGAGTAGGACAAGGACTAGGACAAGGACCAGGACCAGGGTTAGGGTTAGCACTGACCTGCTGACGTCGGGGAACCACACTGGGTAGTGGAGAACCAAACACTTGGGTCTGATGAGGGGGTCCAGGTCTGCGGGTCGGTGGTCTGGGATCTTCTTCATGAAGGAGGGGATGGAGGACAGGAAGGAGTCCATGTTGAAGTGAGAGTTGAAGACCACCACGTCGGCCACCAGACTGAGGACACACACACACACACACACACACACACACACACACACACACACACACACACACACACACACACACACACACACACACACACACTTTATGGACTGGTTCAGGACTAGTTCAGGTCTGGTTCAGGACTAGTTCAGGACTAGTTCAGGACGGGTTCAGGTCTTATTCAGGACTAGTTCAAGACGGGTTCAGGACTGGTTCATGTGTAGTTCAGGACTAGTTCAGGACTGGTTCAGGTCTTGTTCAGGACTGGTTCAGGGTTGTTCAGGACTAGTTCAAGACGGGTTCAGGACTGGTTCAGGACTAGTTCAGGACGGGTTCAGGACAGGTTCAGGTCTGGAACACGATTGGCTCAGGTCTGGTTCAGGACGGGTTCAGGACTGGTTCAGGTCTGGTGAGTGCTGTGGGTGCAGTACGTGCAGTGGGTGCGGTAGGTGTAGTGGGTGTGGTGGATGTAGTGGGTGCAGTAGGTGTAGTGGGCACAGTGGGTGCGATAGGTGCAGTAGGTGCGCCCCCACCCGCCGTGGTGTTTACCATGAGAGCACCTGGTTGTATCCGTACTGGAAGTCCCGGTCCTGGTCTTTGCGGACTGGGTAGACCAGCTGGTTCTCGTGAAAGTACAGGACCTTCTTCAGACGGGCCAGATCCGGTCTGAGGGCCACCAGCTCGCACAGGTTCAGGACCGAGCTGCAGAACAGAACCCTGCACAGACGGGTCAGAGGTCCAACACCAGGTGCTGTCAGACTGCAGGACCAGAAACAGGAAGTCTCTGGAGAAGTTCACACTCCGGTTCCTGTTCTGGTTTAAATCTTTCTTTTCAAAGTTGTTTAACTTTTTCATGGAACTCAAAGACTGAAGTCCAAATGGAACCGATCAGCTCATCGACTCACCTGAGACTTTCACCTGACACTCTCTTACCTGAGAGTCTCACCTGAGACCAGGACTCTCCTGGCGGGGGGGGGGGGGGGGGGGGGGGGGGGGGGTCAGGACTCATCTGTATAATGGGGAAGGGGGGTTCAGGACTCACCTGTAGGAGGGACGGGGGGGGATGGTCTGGCTGAAGTACAGTGCTGAGGTGCGGGCCCTCCAGGGCCACTTCTTGGCCGGCAGGGTGAAGCTGCAGCAGCCGCTCACGTTCTGCTGCAGCAGGTCCAGCAGCTGCTTGTGGGAGCCGCCGTAGAACGGCTCCACCAGCAGCACGCTGGGAGGAGGCGCCACCTGCTGGAGGAACACAGGACCACACCCTCACTCCTTCACTGATTCATGGACTAACACACACACTGCACAGCGACACACTAACACACACACTGCACAGTGACACACTATCACACACACTGCACAGTGACACACTATCACACACACTGCACAGTGACACACTATCACACACACACTGCATAGTGACACACTATCACACACACACTGCATAGTGACACACTAACACACACACACTGCATAGTGACACACTAACACACACACTGCACAGTGACACACTAACACACACACACTGCACAGTGACACACTAACACACACACACTGCATAGTGACACACTAACACACACACTGCACAGCGACACACTAACACACACACTGCACAGTGACACACTATCACACACACTGCACAGTGACACACTAACACACACACACTGCATAGTGACACACTAACACACACACTGCATAGTGACACACTAACACACACACTGCACAGTGACACACTAACACACACACACTGCACAGTGACACACTAACACACACACTGCACAGTGACACACTAACACACACACTGCACAGTGACACACTAACACACACACACTGCACAGTGACACACTAACACACACACTGCACAGTGACACACTAACACACACACTGCACAGTGACACACTATCACACACACACTGCACAGTGACACACTAACACACCCACACACACTGCACAGTGACACACTAACACACACACACTGCACAGTGACACACTAACACACACACCCACACACACTGCACAGTGACACACTAACACACACACTGCACAGTGACACACTAACACACACACTGCACAGTGACACACTAACACACCCACACACACTGCACAGTGACACACTAACACACACACTGCACAGTGACACACTAACACACCCACACACACTGCACAGTGACACACTAACACACACACTGCACAGTGACACACTAACACACACACCCACACACACTGCACAGTGACACACTAACACACACACTGCACAGTGACACACTAACACACCCACACACACTGCACAGTGACACACTAACACACACACTGCACAGTGACACACTAACACACACACCCACACACACTGCACAGTGACACACTAACACACACACCCACACACACTGCACAGTGACACACTAACACACCCACACACACTGCACAGTGACACACTAACACACCCACACACACTGCACAGTGACACACTAACACACACACCCACACACACTGCACAGTGACACACTAACACACACACTGCACAGTGACACACTAACACACACACACACTGCACAGTGACACACTAACACACACACACTGCAGTGACACACTAACACACACACTGCAGTGACACACTAACACACACACACTTGCAGTGCTCACACACACACTACGAGCTAGCGCACTAGACTATTAGCATAGCCAGTTAGCATTAGTATAGCATAGAATAGTAATCTCAGAGGGTAAAGTAATCTCAGAGGCTATAGTAATCTCAGAGGGTAAAGTAATCTCAGAGGCTATAGTAATCTCAGAGGGTATAGTAATCTAGGAAGGTATAGTAATCTCAGAGGGTAAAGTAATCTCAGAGGCTATAGTAATCTCAGAGGGTATAGTAATCTAGGAAGGTATAGTAATCTCAGAGGGTATAGTAATCTAGGAAGGTATAGTAATCTCAGAGGCTATAGTAATCTCAGAGGGTATAGTAATCTCAGAGGCTATAGTAATCTAGGAAGGTACAGTAATCTCAGAGGGTATAGTAATCTATGAAGGTATAGTAATCTCAGAGGCTATAGTAATCTAGGAAGGTATAGTAATCTCAGAGGGTATAGTAATCTAGGAAGGGATAGTAATCTCAGAGGGTAAGGTAATCTCAGAGGGTATAGTAATCTAGGAAGGTATAGTAATCTCAGAGGGTAAAGTAATGTCAGAGGCTATAGTAATCTAGGAAGGTATAGTAATCTCAGAGGGTAAAGTAATCTCAGAGGCTATAGTAATTAAAGAGGGTAAAGTAATCTCAGAGGCTATAGTAATCTCAGAGGGTATAGTAATCTCACAGGGTATAGTAATCTAGGAAGGTATAGTAATCTCAGAGGCTATAGTAATTAAAGAGGGTAAAGTAATCTCAGAGGCTATAGTAATCTCAGAGGGTATAGTAATCTCAGAGACTATAGTAATCTAGGAAGGTATAGTAATCTCAGAGGGTAAAGTAATCTCAGAGGCTATAGTAATCTTGGAAGGAATAGTAATCAGAGGCTAAAGTAATCAAAGAGGGTAAAGTATTCTCAGAGGCTATAGTAATCTAGGAAGGTATAGTACTCTCAGAGGCTACAGTAATCAAAGAGGGTAAAATAATCTCAGAGGCTATAGTAATCTAGGAAGGTATAGTAATCTCAGAGGCTACAGTAATCAAAGAGGGTAAAGTAATCTCAGAGGCTATAGTAATCTAGGAAGGTATAGTAATCTCAGAGGGTAAAGTAATCTCAGAGGGTATAGTAATCTCAGAGGCTATAGTAATCTAGGAAGGTATAGTAATCTCAGAGGCTATAGTAATCTAGGAAGGTATAGTAATATCAGAGGATAAAGTAATCTCAGAAGGTATAGTAATCTCAGAGGCTATAGTAATCTAGGAAGGTATAGTAATCTCAGAGGGTAAAGTAATCTCAGAGGGTATAGTAATCTCAGAGGCTATATTAATCTAGGAAGGTATAGTAATCTCAGAGGGTATAGTAATCTAGGAAGGTATAGTAATCTCAGAGGCTATAGTAATCTAGGAAGGTATAGTAATCTCAGATGGTAAAGTATTCTCAGAGGCTATAGTAATCTAGGAAGGTATAGTAATCTCAGAGGCTATAGTAATCCAGATATAATCCGGACACAGCTCATTCAGCTGTCTGACACGTTAGCCAGTTTAGCTCGGTTAGCCAGTTTAGCTCCGTTAGCTGGTTTAGCTTCGAGCTCATTTGGCTCCGTTACTTCCTCTAACACGTTACATTGGTTCACCAGACTCTTACAACTGGACCGAACCGGGCAACTCAAGGACAGCTTGTGTTCGTGAACTACTGACAGCCAGTATGTAGCTGGTAGCATGTAGCATGTAGCTTCTGTTTACTAGTAACGAGGTGGGCCGCTGGACCACCACTACAAGCACAAGCACTCACCTCCGACTGCATCCGGAAGTACAGCCTCAACGTGGCTCTGACGTCATGACGTGAACGTTGTCGTGCCAAAAGCAGCCAGGCTGCCAGAATGCGCACTGCCTGCCGCATCCGTTCACTTTCTGCACGGTGACACTGTTCAGCTTTTGTAAATAGTACAAGTCACACACGCTTGTGTTCAAACAACTTCACTCAAAAAATTACATTTTCACTATGACTGATTGACAATGTTAACTTTATTTTGAAAATTATGGGTGTCAATGATAACATGAATGCGCTGTAAACTACGTCTTGCAATCGTCTCATTTCCACATACAGCAGAACAAAGTACTGTAACACTTACTAAGGTGATAAAGGAAGAAATATATGTTATGAGCTATCAACGCACTAGCCTGCTACCAGCATAATCAGCTTGTCTCATTTCTCCTCAGAACTGTTTATGACACGACCATATATGGGAGGATGCAACTACATACACACCAGTTTGGAGCATATGTCAAGGTGACATCCTGCTTGTGAGAAGATAGTACGATGGTGATGTCTACAACTTCTCGGGACAGAACACGAGATGTAGCCAGTTTGGATAAAGACAACATGTCATCTCCACACCATATGTGCAGGGAGGAGTGAAAGAAATGCTTATAAACCAACGTTTTCATTTACTCTGGGCTCTGGACCATCTGAAGCCTGGTCCTCCAGGACCGACTGGTGCTGGAGCCCCAGATCTGGTTTTATTCCATGTATTCTGCTGAAGGTAAATATCTGTGAAACTGTGTGATTAATTCCACTCTTGTTTGCGCATCAATAAAAGAACACTTTAATGACTGTTTTTCCTTCAATGACAATCCTTCACTTCGTGCAACGCTTATATTCACCATGATGGTGTGGAAGCCATCAAAACTGATGAATGACGTGATCAACAACACAGGCTGGCATGACAACGACAAACCTCTTCTTATGATATCATGAAGAAGAATTCATTCTTATTCTTAACGTACATTTAAGAGTGTGAACATGTCTAATTATTTCATACTATATTATACTATTGATAATTATCAATTCAAACTGTCTGTCCTGGTCTGGTCTGCAGCTTGTCCAGGTCTGGTCTGCAGCCTGTCCAGGTCTGGTCTGCAGCCTGTCCTGGTCTGGTCTGCAGCCTGTCCAGGTCTGGTCTGCAGCCTGTCCAGGTCTGGTCTGCAGCCTGTCCTGGTCTGGTCTGCAGCTTGTCCAGATCTGGTCTGCAGCCTGTCCAGGTCTGGTCTGCAGCCTGTCCTGGTCTGGTCTGCAGCTTGTCCAGGTCTGGTCTGCAGCCTGTCCAGGTCTGGTCTGCAGCCTGTCCAGGTCTGGTCTGCAGTCTGTCCTGGTCTGGTCTGCAGCCTGTCCAGGTCTGGTCTGCAGCTTGTCCAGGTCTGGTCTGCAGCTTGTCCAGATCTGGTCTGCAGCCTGTCCAGGTCTGGTCTGCAGCCTGTCCTGGTCTGGTCTGCAGCTTGTCCAGGTCTGGTCTGCAGCTTGTCCAGGTCTGGTCTGCAGCCTGTCCAGGTCTGGTCTGCAGCTTGTCCAGATCTGGTCTGCAGCCTGTCCAGGTCTGGTCTGCAGCCTGTCCTGGTCTGGTCTGCAGCCTGTCCAGGTCTGGTCTGCAGCCTGTCCAGGTCTGGTCTGCAGCCTGTCCTGGTCTGGTGAGCCTGGTTGGTAGCACAAGTCTCTGGTGTTTCCTGCTCTATGGGGAGGAGTCAGCTGAGTGTGTCAGACATTATTCAACCAATCAAAGATCAGAAAGACACAGGGTGAGTTTCATTGAGCCTCATTTATTTACTACTACGGCCACGTTAGCGTAAATACAAAGAACAAATATATCATCTTCATCACCATCATCATCATCATCATTAGGGATGCACCGATACTACTTTTTCCCAAAATGAGTACTGTATGAGTATTTGCATTTGAGTACTCACCGATATTGAGTACTTAGGTCAATACACACTAATTTTTTTCCAAAGATGTTATTGGAACAACATTCCCACATTGCGACGTACTGACATTGAAAAGTAGTACTTTTATGGTACTGCCACATTTACTGTAAGAAAAACCTTCAATAACACTTTGTTATCTGTGTGTGTGTGTGTGTGTGTGTGTGTGTGTGTGTGTGTGTGTGTGTGTGTGTGTGTGTGTGTGTGTGTGTGTGCTGCTTGCTTCACCACTGTGTATGAGAGAGCGAGCATATGCAGTACATCAAAGTAAGAGGCCAATAAATGCAACAAGTGTTGATGAGTTCCAGGTCCTGCTGTCCTCCGGCTGTGAGGTGATGGAGTTCACCCTGAAGCTGAGGACAGTTTCAGTTGGTGTCTCCTGCGTCCTCTGACCACGGTCTGGAGACCGGAGCAGGAAGCACTAACACTTTGTCATGAACTGAGAACTAACATTTAACAAAATGGATGCTTTGTCAGAAAGCGCAGGGTTTCCTCTCCATTCATTTAGGAGTGGCCGGCCGCCCGGGGTGTGGGTGTGGGTGGGGGTGGAGGTGGAGGTGGGGTGGGGGTGTGTTCGGTTGAGCAAGCTGTGTGCTCCTCACTCGCCGACCACGCTTTGCAGGGAAGTGCCATCAACCGCGTGCTGCCATAGAGTGGTATCGGTGCCGTGGTATCAGTGCCGTGGTATCGGTGCCGTGGTATCGGTGCTGTGGTATCAGTGCCGTGGTATCGGTGCCGTGGTATCGGTGCTGTGGTATCAGTGCCGTGGTATCGGTGCTGTGGTATCGGTGCTGTGGTATCGGTGCCGTGGTATCGGTGCCGTGGTATCGGTGCTGTGGTATCAGTGCTGTGGTATCGGTGCTGTGGTATCGGTGCTGTGGTATCGGTGCTGTGGTATCAGTGCTGTGGTATCGGTGCCGTGGTATCGGTGCCGTGGTATCGGTGCTGTGGTATCGGTGCCGTGGTATCGGTGCCGTGGTATCAGTGCTGTGGTATCAGTGCTGTGGTATCAGTGCTGTGGTATCGGTGCCGTGGTATCGGTGCCGTGGTATCGATGCCGTGGTATCGGTGGCAGTTTTATGAGTATGAGCACTCATGGCTGGTATCGAACCGATACCACATACTGATGTTGGTATCAGTGTATCCCTAATCATCATCATCATCACCATCATCATCATCATTGTTATCATCATCATTATCACCATCAATACCACCATCATCATCATCATCATCATCATCATCATCATCATCATCATCATCATCATCATCATCACTATCATCATCATCATCATCATCATCATCACTATCAATACCATTATCATCATCATTGTCACCATCAATACCATCATCATCATCATCACCATCATCACTATCAATACCATTATCATCATCATCAATATCATCATCATCATCATCATCATCAATATCATCATCATCATCATCACTATCAATACCATCATCATCATCATTGTCACCATCAATACCATCATCATCAATATCATCATCATCATCATCATCATCACTATCAATACCATCATCATCATCATTGTCACCATCAATACCATCATCATCATCATCATCATCATCACCATCATCATCATCATCATCATTATCAATACCATCATCATCACCATCAATACCACCATCATCATCCTTGTCATCATCACTATCAATACCATCATCATCATCATCATCATCATCATCATCATCATCATCATCAT
>NW_028292229.1:57500-72500 GCF_963383615.2 Lipophrys pholis
ACGCACACACGCACACACGCGCACGCGCACACGCACGCACGCACGCACACACACACGCACGCACACACACACACACACACACACACACACACACACACACACACACACACACACACACTCACCAATCAAACGAAAGGAAGCAGAAGGAAATCGAGAAAACAAGGAAAACTAATAAAAAACAACAACAAAAACCAGAAAACAAAATAGAATCAAGTTCTAACTGTTGGAAATGAACTGATCAATGACATGGAAACTGGGGATCTGGGAACTGGGAACTGGGAACTGGGGAACTGGGGAACTGGGAACTGGGAACTGGGAACTGGGAACTGGGAACTGGGAACTGGGGACAGTGGCGCTGCCAGGATCCCCCCCCCCCCCCCCCAATAACTTTCTCATGGCTACTAAAACCATGTGTTCATGCAGAAATGCAGTATAAAAAGCCTTTTCATCACAGATAGATACTGGAGATAAATATCTTCTATCTAAATATCAGAATAAATACCTTTACTGATGAAAACTATCCAAGTTCACGTCTTACCTTCTGCTGCAGCCGCATAAAAAAGCGGCTGCTATTACTGAAACTTGTGGGGGTCGAGGACGGAGACAAACCTCAGTTTTTCGTGGTCTCAAATCCCATAATCCTGAATCCTGCCATGGAGGTTTTAGTGAAGCAGATAAATCCCACCGGACCTCTGCGCTCATAGTGCTGCGGTGCGTTCAAAGACCTCCAGGAAAAGTCCCTCTTGAAAATGGTTTTGACAATAAATCTGCAACCAAATGTCTTCATCTTGTCCTCCAGCCATTGTCGTTTGACTAAACCTCCATTAGATCAACCAACTATAGTTTGTTCCTGCAGCTGCTCCAGATGCAGTCAGCCAGCTGGAGAGTGAACTCTCTGACCGTCCAATCAGAGGGCAGGAATATGCTGACGTCACCCTAGGCCTTCTAGAAGGTCCTGAGTCGTCAATATCTAAATGTGATTGGTTGAGGCAGCAGCGTCACCGACTCTTATTTTACACTGCAGACGCCTGCAGAACTGAACCTGAAGGCCTCAGGCAGATTCTTTACCCGGCAACAGGTGACGCCCCTGACGCCCTGACGCCCTGGCGGTCACGCCCTGGCGGTCCTGACGCCCCTGACGCCCTGACGCCCTGACGCCCTGACGGCCCGACGCCCTGACGCCCCTGACGCCCTGACGCCCTGACGCCCCTGACGCCCTGACGCCCCTGACGCCCTGACGGCCCGACGCCTTGACGCCCCTGACACCCCGACGCCCCGACGCCCCTGACGCCCCGACGCCCTGACGCCCTGACGCCCTGACGCCCTGACGCCCTGGTGGTCCTGACGCCCCTGACGCCCCTGACGCCCCTGACGCCCTGACGCCCTGACGCCCTGACGCCCCTGACGCCCTGACGCCCCTGACGCCCCGGCGGCCCGACGCCCTGACGCCCCTGACGCCCTGGCGGCCCGACGCCCTGACGCCCCTGACGCCCTGACGCCCCTGACGCCCCGACGCCCTGACGGCCCGACGCCCTGACGCCCTGACGCCCCTGACGCCCCTGACGCCCTGACGCCCTGACGACCTGACGCCCTGACGCCCCTGACGCCCTGACGCCCCTGACGCCCTGACGGCCCGACGCCCCTGACACCCCGACGCCCCGACGCCCCTGACGCCCCGACGCCCTGACGCCCTGACGCCCTGACGCCCTGGTGGTCCTGACGCCCCTGACGCCCCTGACGCCCTGACGCCCTGACGCCCTGACGCCCCTGACGCCCCTGACGCCCCGGCGGCCCGACGCCCTGACGCCCCTGACGCCCTGGCGGCCCGACGCCCTGACGCCCTGACGCCCCTGACGCCCTGACGCCCCTGACGCCCCGACGCCCTGACGGCCCGACGCCCTGACGCCCTGACGCCCCTGACGCCCTGACGACCTGACGCCCTGACGACCTGACGGCCTGACGGCCTGACGCCCCTGACGCCCTGACGCCCTGACGACCTGACGCCCTGACGCCCTGACGACCTGACGCCCTGACGACCTGACGCCCTGACGCCCTGACGACCTGACGCCCTGACGCCCTGACGCCCTGACGCCCTGACGCCCTGACGCCCTGACGCCCTGACGACCTGACGCCCTGACGCCCTGACGACCTGACGCCCTGACGACCTGACGCCAACCACTGCCTTTAAAATTAAAATTCTACACACAGTGCGTAAAAGATTCCGGCTGGCAACGCCACTGCCTGGGGATCTGGGGATCTGGGGATCTGGGGAACTGGGGAACTGGGGATCTGGGGATCTGGGGATCTGGGGATCTGGGGATCTGGGATACGGGAACTAAATATCTGGGGAACTAGAACACTGGAGATCTGGGGAACTGGGGAACTGGGGAACTGGGGAACTGGGGATCTGGGGATCTGGGGAACTGGGGAACTGGGGAACTGGGGAACTGGGGATCTGGGGAACTAGAACACTGGAGATCTGGGGAACTGGGGAACTGGAGATCTGGGGATCTGGGATACGGGAACTAAATATCTGGGGAACTAGAACACTGGAGATCTGGGGAACTGGGGAACTGTGGAACTGGGGATCTGGGGAACTGGGGAATTGGGGATCTGGGGATCTGGGGATCTGGGGAACTGGGGATCTGGGGATCTGGGGATCTGGGGATCTGGGGATCTGGGGATCTGGGGAACTGGGGATCTGGGGAACTAGAACACTGGAGATCTGGGGAACTGGGGATCTGGGGATCTGGGGATCTGGGGATCTGGGGAACTGGGGATCTGGGGATCTGGGGATCTGGGGAACTAGAACACTGGAGATCTGGGGAACTGGGGATCTGGGGAAACGGGAACTGGAGATCTGGGGAACTGGGGAACTGGGGAACTGGGGAACTGGGGAACTGGGGATCTGGGGAACTGGGGAACTGGGGATCTGGGGAACTGGGGATCTGGGGATCTGAGGAACTGGGGAAACGGGAACTGGATATCTGGGTAACTAGGAAACTGGGAAAGACAAATAAAATAAAATAAATCAAATGAAATGAAGAGAAAGAAGGAAGAACAACCAGGAGAAAAAGTGAAAATGAAAAGTTTGAGTTTGGTTCCAAAAACAGTCGTGATGTTGGTTTGTAACTGTTTGGTGAAGTGATTGTAATGTGATTACTTTATCTGATCATTAAGAAAGGAAGAAAGAAAACATACTTCATCAGTGTTTAACATTATTATCAGATGTGTTAACAGTGTATCATCTCTCTCTCTCACACACACACACACACACACACACACACACACACACACACACACACACACACACACACACACACACACACACACACACACACACACACACACACACACACACACACACACACACACACACACACACACACACACACACACACACACACACACACACACACACACACACACACACACACACACACACACACACACACACACACACACACACACACACACACACACACACACACACACACACACACACACACACACACACACACACACACACACACACACACCCTGACCTCTAACTCTGAGCCCAAACCAACGTGACGTAAAGACACTTCAATCAGGAGACATTAGGTCCTGGGGGGTATTCCAGTGGTCTACATGGGTTAGAAGGGGGTGGGGTGGGGATGTAAGGTCACTTTAAAGGGGTACAAAAGGGCTGTACCTGTGGTAGGAATAGTGGATAAAGACTGTACAGTATAAGTGAACGTAAAGGTGATATAAAGGAGGTAAAGTGGTATGGATGTAGAGTACATAGGGGGATAAATGGGTGGTAAAGAGGGTGACGGTGGTAAAATGGGGTATAAAGAGGATTTAATGGGGTCAAATGGGAATGCAGGTGATATAAGGTTGAAACAAGAGGGTGGTCTATAGTGATTATGACGTAGTATACGGGGTATACATATGGTGTAAACAAGGGATAAAGGTGGTTAAAGGTCATTGAAGGTGGTAAAGGGGGTATAAGGGGTACATTTATGTAATAAAAGGGGTATAAGAGGTACATTTATGTTGTAAAGGGAGTATATACCTGTGTGCTCATATTTGTGTCTGAGGAGGGAACTGGTCTTCCGGAATGTTTTGTCGCACAAGTCACAGGCGTACATACCGCTGTCAGTCTTCTTCTCCTTCTTCCTGCCGAGCAGAGACTCACTGTCTTTTGGCTCCAATCCATTTGGCTGCAGCGCCCCCTGGAGGACACACACACTGTTACACACTGTGACACATTGGAACACACACGTTACACACACCGTTACACACTGTAACACAAACCGTGACACACACCGTGGCACACACCGTGGCACACACCGTTACAGACCGTAACACACACTGTTACACGCTGACACACTGTAACAGTTACACACTTTTACACTCTGTCACACACTGTAACACACTGTGACACACACTGATACACACTGTAACACACCGTTACACACTGCAACACACCGTTACACGCTGACACACTGTAACACATGTTACACACTGTAACACAGACTGTAACACACACTGTAACACACCGTTACATGCTGACACACTGTAACACACGTTACACACTGTAACACACACTGTTACACGCTGACACGCTGTAACGCGCTGTTACACATTATAACACTCTGTTACACATTGTAACACGCTGTTACACATTGTAACACGCTGTTACACATTGTAACACGCTGTTACACATTGTAACACTCTGTTACACATTATAACACGCTGTTACACATTATAACACGCTGTTACACATTATAACACGCTGTTACACATCGTAACACTCTGTTACACATTATAACACGCTGTTACACATTGTAACACGCTGTTACACATTGTAACACGCTGTTACACATTGTAACACGCTGTTACACATTATAACACGCTGTTACACACCGTAACACACTGTGACACACACTGTGACACACACTGTGACACACACTGTGACACACACTGTAACACACACTGATACACACTGTAACACACACTGTTACACACTATGACACACACTGTTTCACACACTGTGAGACACTGTAACACAGTGTGACACACACTGTAACACACACTGTTACACGCTGACACACTGTAACACACACTGTTACACACTATGACACACACTGTAACACACACTGTAACACACACTGATACACACTGTAACACACACTGTTTCACACACTGTGAGACACTGTAACACAGTGTGACACACACTGTAACACACACTGTTACACGCTGACACACTGTAACACACACTGTTACACACTATGACACACACTGTAACACACACTGTAACACACACTGTTACACGCTGACACACTGTAACACACAGACACACTGTAACACGCTGTTACACATTGTAACACACGTTACACACTGTAACACACACTGTTACACACACTGTGAGACACTGTAACACAGTGTGACACACACTGTAACACACACTGTTACACGCTGACACACTGTAACACACACTGTTACACACTATGACACACACTGTAACACACACTGTTACACGCTGACACACTGTAACACACAGACACACTGTAACACGCTGTTACACATTGTAACACACGTTACACACTGTAACACACACTGTTACACACACCATTACACACTGTGACACACACTGTGAGACACTGTAACACAGTGTGACACACACTGTAACACACACTGTTACACGCTGACACACTGTAACACAGTTACACACTTTTACACACTGTAACACTCTAACGCACACTGTTACACATTGTAACACACGTTACACTCTTATGACAGGAAGTGGTGTAATTGGAGAAGGCGTAGGGAGTGTGTGTGTGTGGGGGGGGTACCAACAGGTGGCGAGGTGTAGAAGAAGTGGTAGTGGTGATGTATGAGGTGTAGAAGAAGTAGAGGTGATGTAGGAGGTGTAGAAAAAGTGGTAGAGGTGACGTAGGAAGTTTAGAAGAAGTGGTGGAGGTGATGTAGGAGGTGTAGAAGAAGAGGTGGAGTAGGTTTGATGGTGGCAAGGCTGGTCGTACCTGGAATGCAGGTCTTTGCTGGAACTTCCTTCTCAGTTGCACGTCAGTGAGAGAAGACGCCCCGGTGTAGGTGTAGGTGTAGGCCAGGTGGGGCAAGAAGCTGATGGGGTCTAGACCGGCGTAGGGCCTGAGGACGTGGACGGTTGCCGGTGCAGGAGTCATGAAGGTGGGTGGAGGAAATGCGCCGTGAGAGGTGTAGGCGGGACAGCCTGCAAATGTGTTGATTCCAAAGAATGGACTGGAGGCCTCTGCCTGGAGGTGGGTGGAGTTCCTTCTTCCATCGGGGCCCAGGACTTCTGTCCTGATGCTGATGGAGTCTGAGGGCCCAGAGTTGCTCTGCGGAGCTGAGACGTCCAGAAGATCGTTGGGTCTTGGTGTAGTGGCCTCAGCGGTGTCGAGCATCTCCACCAGGTGTTTGGACAGTGACAGGTCCAGAGGACCGTCCCTGATGAACTCTTCTGAAGTCCGGCAGTTTGAGGTGTAGGAGCTACTCTGGGAGTTCTTGGAGGACACGGAGGACAAGTTGAGCGGTGACCAAGTGTTGCTCTGGGGCGGGAAGCAGTCCGAAGAGTCCACCGGCCTATGGGCTGAAGCAGAAGAGCTGCTAGAGCAGCTGCCTGGTCCCCCACAGTCCGCAGTGGTAGACCATTTCTTCAGACCGGGGAGGTTCTGGCTCTTCCATTGGTTGAACCACTCTGTGACTATCTCCTGACTGAGGCCTACAGCGATGGAGATCTTGAGCAGTTCCTCTGAGTTGGGTTCAGTCTTCATGGCAGAGTAGGGCTTCAGCACAGACACGTGGTCTTGGAAGGGACCGGGGCTGGTGGATCCATCGCTGCCGGGCTGCTCGGCAGGGGGGCTCTCTGGCTGCAGGACAGCCCTGATGTCCTCGTTCATGTTGCACATGTAGCGTTCATGTTGGTGCAGCGGGATGGGCCCGCTGAAGGTCTCCTGGCAGTACTGGCAGGAGAACAACAGGAAGTGGTTCTGGTCCTGGTTTAGCTTCTCCTTGCCTGGAGAGTCTTGACCTGGCCCAGTCATGGAGATTCCTGACCCACCAAACCCGCGCTGCATGGATTTCGGCATCTGGTACTCACCCAAGTCCATCGGCTCACTTTTAATGTCGAGTGACCTTTGAGCTTCAGGCAGGCCGAAGATCTGCCCGTCCTTTGGAGCGCTGTGGAGCTGGCTGAGGGCGGGACTTCCTGGTGATGAGGAGCTGGAGTTTGGCAAGGAACTGGGTTTTCTGCCGTTGTGGTTCTGGAGTCGTCCATTCAGGGAAGTG
This sequence comes from Lipophrys pholis, assembly GCF_963383615.2. Lineage (NCBI taxonomy): Eukaryota > Metazoa > Chordata > Actinopteri > Blenniiformes > Blenniidae > Lipophrys > Lipophrys pholis. Next base: position 64,815 of record NW_028292229.1, read on the forward strand.
AGACTGACACATTTCTTGCTGCTGATGTGGGAACTGTAGGATCCCGAATGGGAGAATCGTTTCTTACAGCTGGAGCACTCGTACGGCTTCTCGCCTGCAACACAAACACAGCACCGTAACCACAACCCTGGGTCAGAACCCTGGGTCAGAACCCTCAACCAGAACCCCAGGACAGAACTCTGGGCCAGACCACCACACAGAATCAAAGTGTAGATCAGACCTGCAATATACTCTCTGTGTGGTTCTCATGAGGACATGCAATAGTTCCAGGTTCTTTGGACACCAAATGTTCTCGTCAAAGAGTTTCTCCTCCAGAGTTTCCAGAGTCTCCAAATCCTCCAGAGTCTATAGAGTCTCCAGATCCTCCAGAGTCTATAGTCTCCAGAGACTCCGGTCTATAGAGTCTCCGGATCCTCCAGAGCCTACAGGGTCTGCAGATCCTCCACAGTCTCCAGAGTCTAAAAAGTCTCCAGATCCTCCACAGTCTAAAGAGTCTAAAGAGTCTCCAAAGCCTCCACAGTCTCCAGAGGCTCCAGAGTCTATAGACTCTATAAACCTCCTGGCCAGGTGAACCAGATCTCTATCTCAGTGGGGTTCTCCTCTTGGTTCCACGAAGGTTAAATAACTAAACTCACCGCTATGGATCTAAACTTACATTTGTGGAACTAAACTCAGCACTGTGGATCTAAACTCACCACTGTGGATCTAAACTCACCGCTGTGGATCTAAACTCACCGCTGTGGATCTAAACTCACCGCTGTGGATCTAAACTCAGCACTGTGGATCTAAACTCACCGCTGTTGATCTAAACTCACCACTGTGGATCTAAACTCACCACTGTGGATCTAAACTCACCGCTGTGGATCTAAACTCACCGCTATGGATCTAAACTCACCACTGTGGATCTAAACTCACCGCTGTGGATCTAAACTCAGCACTGTGGATCTAAACTCACCGCTGTTGATCTAAACTCACCACTGTGGATCTAAACTCACCGCTGTGGATCTAAACTCACCACTGTGGATCTAAACTCACCGCTGTGGATCTAAACTCACCGCTGTGGATCTAAACTCAGCACTGTGGATCTAAACTCACCGCTGTTGATCTAAACTCACCACTGTGGATCTAAACTCACCACTGTGGATCTAAACTCACCGCTGTGGATCTAAACTCACCGCTGTGGATCTAAACTCACCACTGTGGATCTAAACTCACCGCTGTTGATCTAAACTCACCACTGTGGATCTAAACTCACCACTGTGGATCTAAACTCACCGCTGTGGATCTAAACTCACCGCTGTGGATCTAAACTCACCGCTGTGGATCTAAACTCACCACTGTGGATCTAAACTCACCGCTGTTGATCTAAACTCACCACTGTGGATCTAAACTCACCACTGTGGATCTAAACTCACCACTATGAATCCGGAGATGCTCCTTCAGATGATGTTTGTACTTGAAGGCCTTTAGACACTCGCTGCACTGGAACTTCCTGTTTCCAGAATCACTGAGCTGAGGACCAGAGAAAACCAGAGACCTGGACTCAGACCTGAACCCAAACCTGGGTAATATAGAGTGTAGTATGTGCAGTACTATAGAGTGTAGTATGTGCAGTGGTATAGAGTGTGTAGTATGTGCAGTACTATAGAGTGTAGTATGTGCAGTGGTATATAGTGTGTAGTATGTGCAGTAGTATCGAGTGTGTAGTATGTGCAGTAGTATAGAGTGTAGTATGTGCAGTGGTATAGAGTGTGTAGTATGTGCAGTACTATAGAGTGTGTAGTATGTGCAGTAGTATAGAGTGTGTAGTATATAGCAATACTATAGTGTCCTGGATCAGTGCAGACTGAAGAGTTCTGGAAGATATATGTGAGACAATAGCCCCATTTCCACTGAACAGAGTGGTACGGTGCGGTACCGGACGGTATGGGACAGTACGGTATGGAGTGGTATGGTATGGGACAGAGTGGTACAGTACGGTACAGAGCGGTACGGGATGGGATGGAGCGGTACGGGACGGAGCGGTACAGTATGGGATGGGACGGAGCGGTAATGGACGGTACGGAGCAGTACGGTATGGGATAGAGTGGTACGGTATGGGACACAGCGGTACGGGATGGGACGGAGCGGTACAGTATGGGATGGGACGGAGCGGTAATGGACGGTACGGAGCAGTACGGTATGGGATAGAGTGGTACGGTATGGGACACAGCGGTACGGGATGGGACGGAGTGGTACGGTATGGGATGGGACGGAGCGGTAATGGACGGTACGGAGCAGTACGGTATGGGATAGAGTGGTACGGTATGGGACACAGCGGTACGGGATGGGATGGAGCGGTACGGTATGGGATGGAGCGGTACGGTATGGGACGGAGTGGTAATGGACGGGACGGAGCAGTACGGTATGGGATAGAGTGGTACGGTATGGGACACAGCGGTACGGGATGGGATGGAGTGGTAATGGACGGTATGGAGCAGTAAGGTACGGGGTGGAGCAGTACGGGATGGGACGGAGCGGTACGGTATGGGATGGAGTGGTAATGGACGGTACGGAGCAGTACGGGATGGGACGGAGCGGAGCGGTATGGTACGGGATGGAGCGGTACGGTATGGGACGGAGTGTTAATGGACGGTACGGAGCAGTACGGGATGGGACGGAGCAGTACGGGACGGGACGGAGCAGTACGGGACGGGACGGAGCGGAGCGGTATGGGACGGAGTGGTAATGGACGGTACGGAGCAGTACGGGACGGGACGGAGCAGTACGGGACGGGACGGAGCGGAGCGGTATGGGACGGAGTGGTAATGGACGGTACGGAGCAGTACGGGACGGGACGGAGCGGTACGGTATGGGACGGAGTGGTAATGGACGGTACGGAGCAGTACGGGATGGGACGGAGCAGTACGGGACGGGACGGAGCAGTACGGGACGGGACGGAGCGGAGCGGTATGGGACGGAGTGGTAATGGACGGTACGGAGCAGTACGGGACGGGTCGGGATGGTCTGCATGCAGGCGAGAAAAGGCCTAAAAGCCAAACATCATAATAATACTTAAATGTTCCATATCCGATAGATATTTGAACTTTATTGTAAAAAATACATATTTCCAAGCAGTTTTAGGTGAAAAACCGTTCATAGTACAGAGTTACGGTCTCGTCAAGCCGAGGACGATTTACGCCATTTTTGCAGCGTTGAGGTGAAAACGTAATATTCCCAAAATGTTAATACTGCATATCTTTTCAAGTTTTTCCATTTCAACATGGAAGCTGCTCACTGCAGGGTTTCCTGAAAAAAGCCCAGATTTGGAACAAGTGAATTACTTCCGTCTGAATTTGACCAAATGTTGAAAAAATATATAAAAAACTGAAGAAGCCACAACAAGACCAAATGAGAAACTCCCCCAGGTTCCTCACTTTTCTACTTCTTCAGGTGTTTCTTCAGGAAACACAAAATAAAATCTACATCAGTCACTTCTAATATAACATAAAATATCATATAACATAAAATATCATATAACATAAAATATCATATAACATCATTTTATGTGACCTTCACAATGTTTGGCACCATGCCAAGTTTCTATGAACTTTCCCAATATATTAGAAATTCATTATTTCTTAGACTAGAGAGTCCACACCTCACTACCATGAGCATTATTTCTTAGACTAGAGTCCACACCTCACTACCATGAGCATTATTTCTTAGACTAGAGAGTCCACACCTCACTACCATGAGCATTATTTCTTAGACTAGAGAGTCCACACCTCACTACCATGAGCATTATTTCTTAGACTAGAGTCCACACCTCACTACCATGAGCATTATTTCTTAGACTAGAGTCCACACCTCACTACCATGAGCATTATTTCTTAGACTAGAGAGTCCACACCTCACTACCATGAGCATTATTTCTTAGACTAGAGTCCACACCTCACTACCATGAGCATTATTTCTTAGACTAGAGAGTCCACACCTCACTACCATGAGCATTATTTCTTAGACTAGAGAGTCCACACCTCACTACCATGAGCATTATTTCTTAGACTAGAGTCCACACCTCACTACCATGAGCATTATTTCTTAGACTAGAGTCCACACCTCACTACCATGAGCATTATTTCTTAGACTAGAGAGTCCACACCTCACTACCATGAGCATTATTTCTTAGACTAGAGTCCACACCTCACTACCATGAGCATTATTTCTTAGACTAGAGAGTCCACACCTCACTACCATGAGCATTATTTCAATATGGATGTGATGATCTGTGTTCTGGGGGGATCAGTTCTGACAGGAAGACATTTCCAGGCAGGACACGTCTGTCTTCAGTGTTCCTGGGGAGACAGTTGGACCTCTCCGTCATCAGGACTGATTCTCTGAGTCAGACAGTGGTGATCATCACTGACCAATCAGCAGACGGCTGCGTTGTCACTCCTCCTCACTCACCCTAACCCTCTGTATCGGTTGGCTGAGCCGTCGTCTTCCAATCAGAAGTCCCAACCCGCCCCTGGCATGGCTGCCGCCTGCCATAGTGCGAACGTGGTGCGCAGTGGAAAGCACTTTGGGGCTGCTGTACAAGTGAAGTCCATTTATGCTTTATTTGGTTTTTGTGTTCTTGCAGCCGTGGAGCGGCAGCAGCAACTGTTGGGTTGGTCCTGACAGAGTGGACCCGGTCGGCCCCCTCACAGCTCCGGTCCCGTGTCCGAGTCCCGGTCTCCGTCCTGCGCTACGTCTGCTCGGTCGGACCAACACTGAAGTTGTGGCTGTAGCTCCACGACCACAACGAAAATCAGGTCAACAAAACGACCAGTGCAAAGCAGAGCGTGTCACCAAGAGGACCCCTACGTACTGATGGTACTGATGGTACTGATGGTACTGATGGTACTGGTGGTACTGATGGTACTGATGGTACTGGGTGTGTCCAGAGTGACCAAAGTCACTGACCATTCAGCAGATGGCTGCATGTTGCTCCTCCTTATCGGACCCATTCTGTAGTACCCCAACAGAAGGGGGACCAAAATAGTTACCTTTTGGTACCATCATTTTTGTACCATCCAAAACCTTTTCAGTGGGGACGCACGCAAACCCGAACGGAACCGTACCAGAACCTTTTGTGCAGTGGAATGAGGATCATGTCAGTTTGGTTGGGAACTGTTTTGTTGGTGCTTTGTTGTCACCGGGTGGGTGGGGGGCTGGTGCTGGGTCACGGGGGGCTGGTGCCGGGTCATGTGGTGGCAGCAGAACCAGGGCTGGTTCTTCTGGTGATGGTCCAGGATGTGATCGTTGAGGGACGACAGCCGCTTGTAGCCACGCTGACAGAACGGACACACTACCGTCTGAGGGGAGGCGCCCAGGACACCAGCCGCCATTTCTGAGAACAATCATCATCATCATCATCATATCCATCACCATCATCATCATGACCATCATCATCATCATCATCATCATGACCATCATCGTCATCAACATCATCATGACCATCATCGTCATCAACATCATCATCATGACTATTACCATCATCATGACCATCATCATCATCATGACCATCATCATCATCATGACCATCATCATCATCATCATCATCATCATGACCATCATCATCATGACTATTACCATCATCATGACCATCATCATCATCATGACCATCATCATCATCATCATCACCATCATCATCATCATGACCATCACCATCATGATCACAGCCAGATGTTCCCTTTCACCATGCTCACTTTCATCGGGGCCGATGGTGTCTGGCGTGCTGAATGGCATCAGCGCCTCCGGGGCTTCTGGGTAAATAATGGCGGCGTCACTGTGCGGTCGATAAGTGTTAAAGGTGTCCTGGTGACCTTCGTCCTCCAGCGGCTGCTTCAGGAGGAACTGCTTCATGAGGGAAAGTCCTTCCACCTGGGTTACTGGGGCCGAGAGACAGGGTTAGAGAGAGAGAGAGTGTGTGTGTGTGTGTGTGTGTGTGTGTGTGTGTGTGTGTGTGTGTGTGTGTGTGTGTGTGTGTGTGTGTGTGTGTGTGTGTGTGTGTGTGTGTGTGTGTGTGTGTGTGTGTGTGTGTGTGTACCCGTAGGGTTTCCTGCAGAATGAAGAGATGCTCCATCAAACTCCTCACTCCTCTCATCTGTCAACACACAGAGACACTATCATCCTCCAGCTCCTCATCCTCCTTCACCTCATCCTCCCGCTCCTCATCCTCCTTCACCTCATCCTCCCACTCCTCATCCTCCTTCACCTCATCCTCCCACTCCTCATCCTCATTCACCTCATCCCGCTCCTCATCCTCCCACTCCTCATCCTCATTCACCTCATCCCGCTCCTCATCCTCCCACTCCTCATCCTCATTCACCTCATCCCGCTCCTCATCCTCCCACTCCTCATCCTCCCACTCCTCATCCTCCTTCACCTCATCCTCCCGCTCCTCATCCTCCAGCTCCTCATCCTCCTTCACCTCATCCTCCTTCACCTCATCCCGCTCCTCATCCTCCTTCACCTCATCCTCCTTCACCTCATCCTCCCGCTCCTCATCCTCCAGCTCCTCATCCTCCTTCACCTCATCCTCCCACTCCTCATCCTCCTTCACCTCATCCCGCTCCTCATCCTCCCACTTCTAATCCTCCTTCACCTCATCCTCCCGCTCCTCATCCTCCAGCTCCTCATCCTCCTGCTCCTCCTCTGACTCCTCCTTCTGCTCCTCATCCCATTCCTCATCCTCCTTCACCTCATCCTCCTTCACCTCATCCCGCTCCTCATCCTCATCCTCCTTCACCTCATCCTCCTTCACCTCATCCCGCTCCTCATCCTCCTTCACCTCATCCTCCAGCTCCTCATCCTCCCGCTCCTCATCCTCCTTCACCTCATCCCGCTCCTCATCCTCCCGCTCCTCATCCTCCCGCTCCTCATCCTCCTGCTCCTCCTCTGACTCCTCCTTCCACTCCTCATCCCATTCCTCATCCTCCAGCTCCTCATCCTCCTTCACCTCATCCCGCTCCTCATCCTCCAGCTCCTCATCCTCCTTCACCTCATCCCGCTCCTCATCCTCCCACTCCTCATCCTCCTTCACCTCATCTTCCTTCACCTCATTCCACTCCTCATCCTCCAGCTCCTCATCCTCCCGCTCCTCAACCTCCTGCTCCTCCTCTGACTCCTCCTTCCACTCCTCATCCTCATCCTCATCCTCCTGCTCCTCATTCCACTCTTCATCCTCCTGCTCCTCATCCCGCTTCTCATCCTCCAGCTCCTCCTCCTGCTCTTCCTTGGGCTCCTCCGCCTCCCGCTCCTCATCCTCCAGCTCCTCCTCCTGCTCTTCCTTGGGCTCCTCCGCCTCCCGCTCCTCATCCTCCTGCTCCTCTGGCTCCTCCTCGGGCTCCGCAACCTCCTGCTCCTCATCCTCCAGCTCCTCCTCTGGCACTTCCTCGGGCTCCTCATCCTCCTGGTCTTCATCCCGCTCCTCATCCTCTTGCTCCTCCTCCTCAACCTCATCCTGCTTCTCATTCCACTCTTCATCCTGTTTCTCCTCCCGCTCCTCATGCTCCTGCTCCTCATCCTGCTCCCCCTCCTCCTACTCCTTGAAGGTTTAAGATGTAGTTTGAGGTAGGTCATGTGACCTGCAGGTAACCAGGGTGTGTGATAACTCCCACTAACCAAACGTCCAGCTGAGGGACTCTTGCAGGATCTCCT
>NW_028292229.1:77500-85936 GCF_963383615.2 Lipophrys pholis
CCACCACCAACACCAGCACCACCACCTCCATTGGTGGTTTCTTCTGTTATTGTTTATTTCTTCTAGGAACGTCCCCATCACACTTTTTGCACCCCGATACCGATCCGATTTTTCAGAATTGAGTATCGGCCGATACCGATACTTTCCCGATCCGATACTTACATTACTATTGCAAATATACTCAATAGTGTATTTTTGGATCAACTAAGATGTCTGAAGCTAGAAGTACTATTGGCAGAAGCTTTGTTTACCTAGAACTTATTGTAAAACTCACTTATTGAATCAAAATTCTTCTCAGAACGACTTCAGAACTTATTTAAACTTTATTCAGTCAGAAGAACAAAACCCAGTTACTCTCTGCAGTCTGGTTTCTATTATTTATCTTAACTTAAACTACTTCACCTGCATTTTGTGGCAAATAAAAAAAAATATCAAATGAAACCCAGTGAATCAGTTTGACTAACATAGAAACTATAAAAAACTACTACATAAACAGTATTCAGTCAAACCAATCAGAAGAACCCAGTTGCCTGTAGGGGGCGCTGTGACTCACCAAACACAACAAGAACACAGAAGAAGACAGACCACATAGAAATATAGAAGTAGACTTCTGCACATAAACACATAACCCACTATATATCACTCTAGTTTTATAGGTCTATGGCCCCGCTCCGCCTGCTTCTAGCTTCTGCAGCTCCACCCGAGCTTCTAGTCCCTGATTGTTGTGGTTATTAGGTGACGTAGTGGACCGCGGTGGGGGGAGGAGGGGGGTCATTACGTCATCTTATTTCCACAGATGATGGTCTTTGCTGAGCGTACTCCACCGCATGTTTACTTTTTAGATGTCTTATCAGATTAGTTGTGTTAAACGAAGCTCTGGTGCTCCACCTCTCGGGACTGTGGTGAAGCTCTGGTGCTCCACCTCTCAGGACTGTGATGAAGCTCTGGTGCTCCACCTCTCAGGACTGTGGTGAAGCTCTGGTGCTCCACCTCTCAGGACTGTGATGAAGCTCTGGTGCTCCACCTCTCAGGACTGTGGTGAAGCTCTGGTGCTCCACCACTCAGGACTGTGGTGAAGCTCTGGTGCTCCACCTCTCGGGACTGTGGTGAAGCTCTGGTGCTCCACCTCTCAGGACTGGTTTGGTTATCAACCTTAAAACCCCTCCAGGTGGCACACGGGGCTCGCTTTACGGCAGGTGGCACACGGGGCTCGCTTTACGGCAGGTGGCACACGGGGCTCGCTTTACGGCAGGTGGCACACAGCAGGCTCGCTTTACGGCAGGTGGCACACGGGGCTCGCTTTACGGCAGGTCGCACACGGGGCTCGCTTTACGGCAGGTGGCACACGGGGCTCGCTTTACGGCAGATGGCACACGGGGCTCGCTTTACGGCAGGTGGCACACGGGGCTCGCTTTACGGCAGGTGGCACACGGGGCTCGCTTTACGGCAGGTGGCACACGGGGCTCGCTTTACGGCAGATGGCACACGGGGCTCGCTTTACGGCAGGTGGCACACGGGGCTCGCTTTACGGCAGGTGGGACACGGGGCTCGCTTTACGGCAGGTGGCACACGGGGCTCGCTTTACGGCAGATGGCACACGGGGCTCGCTTTACGGCAGGTGGCACACGGGGCTCGCTTTACGGCAGGTGGCACACGGGGCTCGCTTTACGGCAGATGGCACACGGGGCTCGCTTTACGGCAGGTGGCACACGGGGCTCGCTTTACGGCAGGTGGCACACGGGGCTCGCTTTACGGCAGGTGGGACACGGGGCTCGCTTTACGGCAGGTGGCACACGGGGCTCGCTTTACGGCAGATGGCACACGGGGCTCGCTTTACGGCAGGTGGCACACGGGGCTCGCTTTACGGCAGGTGGCACACGGGGCTCGCTTTACGGCAGATGGCACACGGGGCTCGCTTTACGGCAGGTGGCACACGGGGCTCGCTTTACGGCAGGTGGCACACGGGGCTCGCTTTACGGCAGCTGACGGGAAAAAGGTTTTTTTTGTTTGGTTTTTTTTGATCGGCGGGACGATCGGCTGGATTTGCAGATTCCCGATCGCTCACAAATCACCAATATCGGCCCTGATCCGAGATCTACCGATCGGATCGGGGCAGCCCTAATTTCTTTGATAGTTGAAACACGACAAACCAAAAAACTATCCAACACCTCCACCTCCCAGGACTCCACTATCCCTCCACCTCCACCTCCCAGGACTCCACCAGACCCCCACCTACACCTCCCAGGACTCCACTATCCCTCCACCTCCACCTCCCAGGACTCAACCTCCCAGGACTCCACTATCCCTCCACCATCACCACCCAGGACTCCTCCAGCCCCCCACATCTATCTCACAGGACTCCACCATCCCCTCATCTACACCTACCAGAACTCCACCAGCCCCCCACCTCCACCTCCCAGGACTCAACCTCCCAGGACTCCACCAGACCCCCACCTACACCTCCCAGGACTCCACCAGCCCCCCACATCTATCTCACAGGACTCCACCATCCCCTCATCTACACCTACCAGCACTCCACCAGCCCCCCACCTCCACCTCCCAGGACTCCACCAGCCCCCCAGTTCCAGCTCCCAGAACTTCACCAGCCCCCCACCTCCACCTCCCAGGACTCCACCAGCCCCCCAGTTCCAGCTCCCAGGACTCCACCAGCCCCCCAGCTCCACCTCCCAGGACTCCACAAGCCCCCCACCTCCACCTCCCAGGACTCCACAAGCCCCCCACCTCCACCTCCCAGGACTCCACCATCCCCTCATATACACCTCCGAGAACTCCACCATCCTCCCACCTCCACCTCCCAGGACTCCTACCATTCTTTCTGCGTGGGTTGGCCTGTTTCCGTCTCTTGGATCCTGGACATTCGGACCGTGGACCCTGGGCCATGGTTTTCTGCTGGTTTCCTGTTGAAAAGGTTCTGGAATAAACGACGGACCCGGACCTGGAAATAGATGTTGACCTGGACTTAGATCTGGACCTGGTGCCTCGACGCTTTGGAGAGGTTGCTGAAAAATTATTTTTAAAAAATACGTTTATTTTGTCGGAGAGCAACAGCAACCTGAGCCCATGAGTAACCTGGACCCAACAGCAACCTGAACCCAACAGCAACCTCAACCCAGGAGCAACCTGAACACACCAGTAACATGAACCACACAGCAACATGAACACAACAGCAACCTGAACCCAACAGCAACCTCAACCCAGGAGCAACCTGAACACACCAGCAACATGAACACAACAGCAACCTGAACACATCAGCAACCTGAACCCAACAGCAACCTGAACACATCAGCAACCTGAACCCAACAGCAACCTGAACACATCAGCAACCTGAACCCAACAGCAACCTGAACACATCAGCAACCTGAACCCAACAGCAACCTGAACACATCAGCAACCTGAACCCAACAGCAACCTGAAAACATCAGCAACCTGAACCCAACAGCAACCTGAACCCAACAGAAACATGAAGCCAACAGCAACCACAACCGCGGAGCAACCTGAACCAACAGCAACATGAACCCAACAGCAAGCTGAACACATCAGCAACCTGAACCCAACAGCAACCTGAACCCAACAGTAACATGAACCACACAGCAACCTGAACACATCAGCAACCTGAACCCAACAGCAACCTGAACCCAACAGCAACCTGAACACATCAGCAACCTGAACCCAACAGCAACCTGAACCCAACAGCAACCTGAAAACATCAGCAACCTGAACCCTACAGCAACCTGAACACATCAGCAACCTGAACCCAACAGCAACCTGAACCCAACAGCAACCTGAACCCAACAGAAACATGAAGCCAACAGCAACCACAACCGCGGAGCAACCTGAACACATCAACAACCTGAATCCAACAGCAACCTGAACCCAACAGCAACCTGAACACATCAGCAACCTGAACCCAACAGCAACCTGAACCCAACAGCAACCTGAAAACATCAGCAACCTGAACCCAACAGCAACCTGAACACATCAGCAACATGAATCCAATGGCAACACGAACCCAACAGCAACCTGAACCCAACAGCAACATGAATCCAATGGCAACACGAACCCAACACCAACCTGAACAAAACAGCAACCTGAACCGCGGAACAACCTGAACCCAACAGCAACCTGAACCCAGAAGCAACTTGACCCCAACAGCAACATGAATCCAATGGAAACACGAACCCAATAGAAACCTGAACCCAACACCAACCTGAACCCAATAGAAACCTGAACCCAACACCAACCTGAACCCAATAGAAACCTGAACCCAGAAGCAACTTGACCCCAACAGCAACATGAATCCAATGGAAACACGAACCCAATAAAAACCTGAACCCAACACCAACCTGAACAAAACAGCAACCTGAACCCAGAAACAACCTGACCCCAACAGCAAATAGAACCCAGGAAAAACCTGAACTCAACAGCAACATGAAACCAGGAGCAACCTGAACTCAACAGCAACATGAAACCAGGAGCAACCTGAACTCAACAGCAACATGAAACCAGGAGCAACCTGAACTCAACAGCAGTGTGTGTATCAGAGTGTATCAGAGTGTATCAGCATGTATCAGTGTGTATCACAGTGATTCAGAGTGTGTATCAGAGTGTGTATCACAGTGTGTATCACAGTGATTCAGAGTGTGTATCAGAGTGTGTATCACAGTGTGTATCACAGTGATTCAGAGTGTGTATCAGAGTGTGTATCGGTGTGTATCAGCGTGTATCAGAGTGTGTATCGGTGTGTATCACAGTGTGTATCCGCGTATGTATCAGACTGTATCAGAGTGTGTATCAGAGTGTGTATTGGTGTGTATCAGCGTGTATCAGAGTGTGTATCGGTGTGTATCACAGTGTGTATCCGCGTATGTATCAGACTGTATCAGAGTGTGTATCAGAGTGTGTATTGGTGTGTATCAGCGTGTATCAGAGTGTGTATCGGTGTGTATCACAGTGTGTATCCGCGTATGTATCAGACTGTATCAGAGTGTGTATCAGAGTGTGTATTGGTGTGTATCAGCGTGTATCAGAGTGTGTATCGGTGTGTATCACAGTGTGTATCCGCGTATGTATCAGACTGTATCAGAGTGTGTATCAGAGTGTGTATCGGTGTGTATCAGAGTGATTCAGAGTGTGTATCAGAGTGTGTATCAGTGTGTATCAGACTGTATCAGAGTGTGTATCGGTGTGTATCAGACTGTATCAGAGTGTGTATCAGAGTGTGTATTGGTGTGTATCAGCGTGTATCAGAGTGTGTATCGGTGTGTATCAGACTGTATCAGAGTGTGTATCAGAGTGTGTATTGGTGTGTATCAGCGTGTATCAGAGTGTGTATCGGTGTGTATCAGAGGGATTCAGAGTGTGTATCAGAGTGTGTATCGGTGTGTATCGGAGGGATTCAGAGTGTGTATCAGAGTGTGTATCGGTGTGTATCGGAGGGATTCAGAGTGTGTATCAGAGTGTGTATCGGTGTGTATCGGAGGGATTCAGAGTGTGTATCAGAGTGTGTATCGGTATGTATCAGTGTGTATCAGAGTGGATTAGAGTGTATCAGTGTGTATCAGAGTGTATTAGAGTGTGTTTAAGAGTGTATTAGAGTGTGTATCAGAGTGTATCAGAGTGTATCAGAATGTACCAGAGTGCATTAGAGTGTGTATCGGTGTGTATCAGAGGGATTCAGAGTGTGTATCGGTGTGTATCGGAGGGATTCAGAGTGTGTATCGGTGTGTATCGGAGGGATTCAGAGTGTGTATCAGAGTGTGTATCGGTGTGTATCGGAGGGATTCAGAGTGTGTATCAGAGTGTGTATCGGTGTGTATCGGAGGGATTCAGAGTGTGTATCAGAGTGTGTATCAGAGTGTGTATCGGTGTGTATCGGAGGGATTCAGAGTGTGTATCAGAGTGTGTATCGGTGTGTATCGGAGGGATTCAGAGTGTGTATCAGAGTGTGTATCAGAGTGTGTATCGGTGTGTATCGGAGGGATTCAGAGTGTGTATCAGAGTGTGTATCGGTATGTATCAGTGTGTATCAGAGTGGATTAGAGTGTATCAGTGTGTATCAGAGTGTATTAGAGTGTGTTTAAGAGTGTATTAGAGTGTGTATCAGAGTGTATCAGAGTGTATCAGAATGTACCAGAGTGCATTAGAGTGTGTATCGGTGTGTATCACAGTGTGTATCTGCGTATGTATCAGACTGTATATCAGAGTGTGTATCGGTGTGTATCAGAGTGATTCAGAGTGTGTATCAGAGTGTGTATTGGTATGCATCAGTGTGTATCAGAGTGTATCAGAGTGTATTAGAGTGTGTTTCAGAGTGTATCAGCATGTGTATCAGAGTGTATTAGAGTGTATTAGAGTGTGTATCAGAGTGGATTAGAGTGTATCAGTGTGTATCAGAGTGGATTAGAGTGTGTTTAAGAGTGTATTAGAGTGTGTATCAGAGTGGATTAGAGTGTATCAGTGTGTATCAGAGTGTATTAGAGTGTGTTTAAGTGTGTATCAGAGTGTGTATCAGATTGTATCAGAGTGTATCAGAGTGTGTATCAGAGTGTATCAGAGTGTGTCAGAGTGTGTATCAGAGTGTATCAGTGTATCAGAGTGTATCAGAGTGTATCAGAGTGTATCAGAGTGTGTATCAGAGTGTATCAGAGTGTATCAGAGTGTATCAGAGTGTATCAGAGTGGATTAGAGTGTTTCAGAGTGTATCAGAGTGTATCAGTGTGTATCAGAGTATATCAGTGTGTATCAGAGTGTATCAGAGTGAATCAGTGTGTATCAGTGTATTAGAGTGTGTTTAAGAGTGTATCAGAGTGTACCAGAGTGTATTAGAGTGTGTATCAGAGTGTATCAGAGTGTACCAGAGTGTATTAGAGTGTGTATCAGAGTGTATCAGTGTGTATCAGAGTGTGTATCAGTGTATTAGAGTGTGTTTAAGTGTTTCAGAGTGTATCAGAGTGAATCAGAGTGTGTATCAGTGTATCAGAGAGTGTTTCAGAGTGTATCAGAGTGTATCAGTGTATCAGAGTGTGTTTAAGAGTGTATCAGTGTGTATCAGAGTGTATCAGTGTATTAGAGTGTGTTTAAGAGTGTTTCAGAATGTATCAGAGTGTGTATCAGTGTATCAGAGTGTATCAGAGTGTGTATCAGTGTGTATTAGAGTGTGTATCAGAGTGTGTATCAGTGTATCAGAGTGTATCAGAGTGTATCAGTGTGTATCAGAGTGTGTATCAATTTATCAGAGTGTATCAGAGTGTGTATCAGAGTGTGTATCAGTGTGTATCAGTGTATCAGAGTGTATCAGAGTGTTTCAGAGTGTATCAGTGTGTATCAGAGTGTGTATCAGTGTGTATTGAGGTGTATCAGAGTGTATCAGAGTGTATCAGTGTGTATCAGAGTGTGTATCAGTGTGTATTGAGGTGTATCAGAGTGTATCAGTGTGTATCAGAGTGTATCAGTGTATTAGAGTGTGTTTAAGAGTGTTTCAGAATGTATCAGAGTGTGTATCAGTGTATCAGAGTGTATCAGAGTGTGTATCAGTGTGTATTAGAGTGTGTATCAGAGTGTGTATCAGAGTGTGTATCAGTGTATCAGAGTGTATCAGAGTGTATCAGTGTGTATCAGAGTGTGTATCAGAGTGTATCAGTGTGTATCAGAGTGTATCAGAGTGTGTATCAGTGTGTATTGAGGTGTATCAGTGTGTAACAATGTGTAGTACTATCCCTCTACTTCCTCTTCTTCCCCATATCCTCCTCCTCTTCCTCCTCTTCCTGCTCCATCTCCTCTTCCTCCTTCTCCTCCATCTCCTCCTCCTCTACCTCCTCTTCCTTCTCCTCCTCTTCCTCCTCCATCTCCTTCTCCTCCATCCTCCTCCTCTTACCTCCTCTTCCTCCTCCATCTCCTTCTCCTCCATCTCCTTCTCCTCCATCTCCTCCTCCTCTTCCTCCTCCATCTCCTCCTCCTCTACCTCCTCTTCCTTCTCCTCCTCTTCCTCCTCCATCTCCTCCTCCTCTTCCTCCTCCATCTCCTTCTCCTCCATCTCCTTCTCCTCCATCTCCTCCTCCTCTTCCTCCTCCATCTCCTCCTCCTCTACCTCCTCTTCCTTCTCCTCCTCTTCCTCCTCCATCTCCTCCTCCTCTTCCTCCTCCATCTCCTTCTCCTCCATCTCCTCCTCCTCTACCTCCTCTTCCTCCTCCTCCTCTTCCTCCTCCATCTCCTTCTCCTCCATCTCCTCCTCCTCTACCTCCTCTACCTCCTCTTCCTTCTCCATCTCCTCCTCCTCTACCTCCTTCTCCTCTACCTCCTCCTCCCCATCTACTCCTCCTCCTCTACCTCCTTTTCCTCTACCTCCTCTTCCTCTACCACCTCTTCCTCCTCTTCGTCCTCCGTCTCTTCCTCTACCTCCTCTTCCTCATCCTCCTC
>NW_028292228.1:0-22367 GCF_963383615.2 Lipophrys pholis
TCTCCCTCTGTTAACGCAGCTTGTCAATGTAGCATCTCTACTGCTTACTCTCTTCAAAGCCAAGGTTCATTCAGTAATTTAACGTAAACAACAGGCTTGAAATTATTATATGGGCAGCGAGCCATCCTTTCTCTGTATCCCCTGCTGCTGCTTGAAGAAGACTGAGCTCAGGAAGAACCTGCTTGACCCCGTCGATGAGGAGGTCACTGAAATCGGTGGTGAGGGATATCTAGCCCCATCGCAATTCAAGGGCTATCTCGGTCAGAAGTGAGTTCAACCGATTCAGGCAGTGGAAGCTGCTCGGTAAAGGAGGCTTTGGAAAGGTCATCCTCGTCGAGGACTAGTCCACTGGGCACTACTATGCCATGAAGATCATAAGCAAACAGTACATCTAAGAACGCAACCAAAGATTGCACACCAAGATCGAGCGCAACATCCTTTAGACCATGACGCACCCCTTCATCGTGAAGCTCCACTTCGCCTTCCAGTCCAGCAGCAAGCTCTTCCTAGTGATGGACTTCATGCAAGGTGGGGAGTTGTTCTTCCACCTGCGCAGAGAACGCAGATTCAACTAGGAAAAGACGCAGATGTACGCAGCACAGATCCTGCTGGCCCTCTAGTACCTGCATGAAAAAGAACACCATCTACCGAGACCTGAAGCCCGAGAACATCTTGATTGGGGAGGACGGGTACCTCAAGATCACTGACTTCGGACTCAGCAAGATATTGGATGGTGAGGGAAAGGACCTACACCTATTGCGGCACGCCTGAGTATCTGGCTCCTGAGATCTTCCTTTAACAGGGCCATGGCAAAGCAGTCGACTGGTGGAGTCTAGGCGCACTTATCTACTAGATGGTGGCAGGTGCTCCTCCCTTCTACTCCAAAGACCAGGCAAGATGTTCCGCAACAGGATCAACAAGCCCATCGAGATGAAAGACAACTTCAGCATCAATCTCAAGGATCTGCTGAGGAAGCTGCTTTAGAACAACGTTCTGTGCTGACCAGCCCACCAAGCGGTTAGGCTTCATCGGGGCCTACTAGATCAAGGAGCATCCCTTCTTCAGCGGGATCGAGTTCGGCAAGCTAGCCCGCAAGGAGTACAAGATGCGATTCAAGCCCACTCTGGACGGTTCAAGGGACTTGAAGTACTTCGACAAGATGTTTACCTAGCAGGACATATACTCAGTGCCAAAATAAGTCAAGTTCAACAACCTGCGGTACTCCGGCTACACCTACAAAATGGAATCGATGGAGATCGAATGACCACCCCACTGAAGTTTATTTAACATGCCGCCTATTGCCAATAATAATGGACAGAGGGATTGAGGGACACACATCGACATCCTCATGTCCTAGAAAGGAGACGCCTACCTCAACCAGATGATCATCAAGCATGGCGTCGAGTTGCTCGGCAAAACTGCCCAGCAGTCCATCTAGGACTACAACCTCTGGGTGAGGCGCAGGTATGGAGAGCACAACCCCTACCACGTACCCCCTGACCATCACTAGCACTCCATCACCTCTCTCCAACAACTCACTCCCAACCACTACCACATCCACTACCTCAACAACGACCACTACTAAGGCCACTACAACCCCATCACGCAGGTCAAGCAAGGCTACGGGGTCTACACCTACTCCAGTGGAGAACGCTACCAAGGCTAGTTCTGTGATGATCTCATTCAGGGCACAGGAAGGGTACTAGTTTGAAGGGGGACATGTCTACGAGGGGTAGTGGCTGGCTGGATGTAAGCATGGCCGAGGCAGGCTGCAGATGGCTGATGGTGATTTCTATGAGGGGTAGTTTCGAAACGATGAGATGGAAGGAGAAGGGGTCATGAGCTATCAGAATGGAGAACTCTATGAAGGAGGGTGGTAGGCAGGAGAGAGGATGGGATACGGTGTCCTCACATGCCCGGATGGAAGGCTGAAGATTGGCCATTGGAATGGTGACGAGTTGTAGGTATGCCCATGAATAAAAACAATCACAAATCAAGCATAATGTTCGGGTTTGACTCCAGCAACAAATTCAAGATAATTTTGGTGGGCAACATGAGCGTGGGCAAGTCCTCTCTCTTCTGGAGGTTCACCTAGCACACCTTCCTAGAAGAGAAGGACGAGGTCACCACCATCGACTTCAAAATAAGGAGCTTGCAGCTAAAAGGGTAAACCTTCAAAATGCACATATGGGATACTGCCGGCCAGTAGAAATACCGCACCATTGTCTCCACCTATTTTAAGGGCTGTGATGGAGTGCTGATCGTCTTTGATCTCACCAGCAAGTAATCCTTTGACGAAGCAGTCACTACCTGGCTCACACTTGTCCGAGAAAAGACCTAAGGAGCAGTCGTCATCCTTGTCGCCAACAAGTCTGACCTACCTCCCACTGTCAGCTAGGAAGCAGCCAGAACCGTGGCCTCCAAGGAGAATCTGGTCTTCATCAAGACTTCAGTCAAGCTGAACTAAAACGTGTAGGCCTGCTTCTAAAGAATGTGTGAGTAGATACTGACAGGCAGGAAGATCCACAAAGGTATGCAGAGGGTTGATTCTGTGGTTATCAAAGGAATCAAGAACAACAAACAGCCGACCAAAGCTACCCATCCCACCAGCGCACACAGAAAGTGCTGTTGAACCAGCATGACTCTCTGCTGTATTGATTATTAACGTCATGAATGGCCTGGATGAAGAAGACTCATCATTCTCATCAGTAGGAGAGGAAATCACCCAAGCACTTCATCAGCAGCAACTGAGGGTCATCCCTCCCGTTCGTTCACGCTCCTACTCAACCAACCCCAACCTCCTTTTCAAGTCAGGAGGGACTGACTTCGATCGGGTTTCAAGAGAGAAGCTCAGGCTTGGAGTTGAGCTTGAACAGGCTTTGCAAAAGATCGAATCCCTGTACGACTAGTTGCTGGCCATGCGCAAGGAACTATAGTCCACCAGGATAAAAGCAGACCAGAACAACGATCTCCAATTCAAACTGCAAACTGCGGAACAGGAAAAGTAGAGGCTTAAAGCAGAGCTAAAACGAGAGCGTGCTGGCAACTAATCCCAGTTCAAAGGGCAGGAGTCCAAACTCATCCGGCTGCATCAAGAACTGAGAGAGCAGAACAGCCGCAATGAAAACTTGATGGCTGAACTGGACAAGCTCTACGAAAAGATGAGGAGCGAGGCCTTTGAAAGACCAGACAAGTCGAGTAGAAGAGCAGGATTGAAGAACTTGGCAGGTAGCTGCAAGCCCAGATCAAGCTGCAATAAGCTGCCCTCCTTGACATCACAATCAAGGAGGAGGGGTTGGCTGCTAAGGCTGCTCAGTTCGACCGAGATCGAAGTGCCCTGGCTGTCCGACTGCAGCACATTGAAGAGCTTGAACAAGCCATGTCCCACTAAAAGAAAAAACTGGCTTTTGAGCAGACCCGTGCCCTCGAGCTCAGCAAGTTCCTCTAGCACGAAAAGCAGCTTACCTGCCAAGCAGCCCCCAAGTTCCCCTCCTACAGCCCACAGCCGAACTAGGACTACTCCCGCTTGCTCAAGGAACTGAACCTAGCACAGGACGAGGTGGCAGTGCTGAAAAGACAGATAAACGCCATCCCACCCGCCTAACCGGCCAGAACAGCTCTGTAGCAGATCCTAAAGGAGCACCTGCGATAGGACTGCGACATGATTTCGGCCCTGAAGTCAGGACTGAAGTTCATAAAGGCAATTGAGGACATGCTGGTGAAGCTAGGTCGTGTGCCACAGGAAGGGACGATGGGGGGATAAGCTCAAGCTGTTCTGGAAAGAGATCAAAGCTTTGACTCGCAGCACCTGCCCTTGATTCATTCATTCTTTATCTCAGATGGCAGTCAAGGCAAAATGGGATCGTTTTGCAGACTACTACCTCACCGTCGACCATGCACCACAAAGCTTTTACCTCCCTCTCGCTGTGCTAGCCGGCATCAAGCAGGCGCAGCACGTGCTTGAAGTCGGCTGTGGAGGAATGTCACAACTTCAGCTGGTTGTCGATCTGCTGGCACCTGACTGCACCTACACCGCCACTGACATCAGCCCAGCCATGATCGCCTACTCCCAGCACAAGCTCAAGACCCTCTGCCCTCACTAGACCCGGATCCGCATCCTGTAGAGCGATGGGGAGCACCTGGACTTTGAAGACGAGAGCTTTGACCTGGTGATTGCCAACCAAGTGATCCCGCACGCGAGTGACCCTGCACAGCTGGTGAGAGAGATGACGAGAGTGCTTAGAAAGGGAGGGAGGTTGGGCTGCTCAGTCCTGGGGTGACCCTGACAAATGCAGATTCTTCACCCTCATGACCACCACCCTCCAGGAACTTGGCCTTGTCCCTCCCCCCTCCAAAGCCTCACCCTTTTCATTCAACCAGTAGACCCTTCTTACGCAGCTATTGGAAGCTGGGCAAAGGCTGGAGGTGAGCCGAATGTGGAGACAAACCACGCCCTACAACTTCACCAGCATTGAAGACGCACACTCCTACCTGAACAGCACAGACACCTCTACCACTCTCCTTCAGAATTATCCTTCACAGCTGGCCTCAGTCCACTAGACCTACCTGCGTCTCTTCCAACTGCAGCTCGCCTGCACCCTCCCTTTCCAGTTCCAGGGGATCCTGGCCATCTGCCACAGACGATGACTCTTATCATAATTGCTAAATGAAGCCTGCCAAGGAGAAGGACCTGCTCAAGATGCCCGAGAATAACTAGCTGCTGGGCATGCTGCCAGTTGGCACTCCTGCTGAAGTCAGCAAACTCTACAGAGCCATGATACCTGATGTTGATCTCTTTAGAGAACATTTGGAGTGGGTCAGACTCTACAGACATGGACTGGCAGCCAGCCTTTAAGATGCCTATACCAAGCTGCTCAACCACAACCGCAGGATCATCGCGTCGATCACCAGCATCGTGAACCAGGTCAAAGGAGACAGCGAGAAGAAGATCAACGAGGTAGGTTAGATCGCCAAGCACCAGTAGGCGCACATCCTGCAGATAACCGACCAGCTGGAGCGGGTGCGTGCAGTGCGAGAGATAGAGAAGGGGGATATCGACATGCTGAACACCTAGAAGGACTAGCTGGACCGGCAGTTACAGCAGTTCTACCAGCTAGTGCAGAAAGACGTGGACAAGCAGATCGAGCTGACGACTGACTTCTCCCTGCCCTGCGAGAAAGAGCAGGAAGAGATGTTCGAGGCCAGTGAAGGACTAGCCTATACGCTGGACCAGATCCGCAGCGAGCAGGATTCCAGACATGAAGCCCTCAAGTCCATGAACAACCTGATAAAGGCCATGGTGCACAACACGAAGAACGACGCCTTCACGCAGGTGGAAGAAGGCTAGCTCGAGTGGCAGGCAATCGACCTGCTGCTGGGGGCACACTCCAAAGTGAAGCTGTAGTAGGCCGACCAGTCCATCATCAACCTCACAAGAGAGATCGACAAGTAGCCTGACAACCACACCATCCTCGAACAAATGTAGCTCAAGGAGAGAGAGATCGCCCCTGAAATCGGCAGCCTCAAGAAAGGAGATAAGACCTGGAGCCTGCCCCCAGCACTGGTCATCTTCATCGAAAACATGAGCAAGTAGAACGAGAATGGGAGGGTGCTGCCCTGGCTGCACGTGAAGAAGAGTATCAGTGAGATGTACTGGCAGCGAATCAAGGACTCCACCTCCTTGCAGGCCAGTCCTGTCACAGCTCGCTTCTCCTTCCCCTACTTCTTCGTGCTGCACTTTCTCAAGCAGTTCAAGATGCGCAGGCTGGCTGAGCTGAAGGCCTTCTAGATGCTGGTCTCGATCAAGTACTATGCCAAGTACTGGGCCAAAGCAGACATGTTCGCCTGCATGCTCCAGATCTTCAAGTTCAAGCCTACCTTCGAAGTCAACGATACCAACAACTACCACCTCGACCATTTCTCAGAGAGCTTCTTTTTCTACCTGTTCGAACGTCTGAGCAGCGACCTCGACACACATCTAGGACGAGGAAGGCAGCTCGCTTATCACTCTCCGCCGGGTCAAGCTCATGTCAAGGAAGCTGCTGTTCTTTGTCGAGGACCTATCTCGCACTCGCCTCATAAGCAAGATCGAGAAGACCACAAGGTGAGAGACCGCCGCACCTACGTGGACTTCGACGTGGTGCTACAGCTGTTCTTCGAGCAGTACTTCTGGTATCGCAAGAGGAACCAAAGCCATCTGATCAAAAGCTTCGCTAAGCTGAGCGAGGGTGGTGGCGGGTATTGCTCAGTCAAGGATATCTAGCACATCGTAAAAGAGCTAGACAGCATCAACAAGACATAGCTGTGTGAGGCCAAGCACCTCTCCTACCCCTCGCACAGTCCGCATGAGGTCACCAAGCTCTACCTCTACGCCATCACCTCAGCCAAGAACAAGTTCGATATCAGTCCCAGAGAGTTCATCAAGAGCTGTACAAGGTTCGGCTTTGACTCGCCCTTCCCTTCCCTGCATGTCTGCGGGGAGGACTCGGCAGTGGCCAAGTTGTTGATGGACTCTGAAGGGGAGGAGGAGGAGACCAGAAGGAGAGCCTCATCCTCAGCAGACAAACCGGTCTTGAGAGCAGACACCAGGCAGACCATAGCAGGCGTGGTAAAGCCTCCTCTTGACCGTGTCGAGACTGCAGTGTTCATATTCTCACAGCACTTCAGCATCCTAAAGGAACTCCGAGAACACGTGCAGGCCTTCAAAGCCAGTCTGGGGTAGTAGAGCGACGGGGCTCTGCTCTGGCCCCATTTGGACCGGGTCGCAGGAGTGCTGGAGAAGGGGTGTCAGTTTCTGGCCTACCCCCTGCTGATCTGACCATGCATCACGATGATAGATAAGTTGTGGAATGGCCGATCGATTGTAGGAGCAAGGCTAGTATAGCATGCACCTCGTAGAAGAGCACACCAAGGTGGCTGGGGTTGGGTATCGAACCCACGTCAAGCCCTTTTCCTTCTACCACACCAGGGTATCGACCTAGGGTCCCTACTCGGCCCGAGCACCAGACCGTCACCCAGGCCTCTCACAAGTTCTTTAAGCAGCATGATCCCTTGTTCATCCTGACAGCCAAGCGGAAAGGAGTCAGGCGACCCCCCTTCGACTGTGAGCTGCACAATGCCTCTGTAGACGTTAAGCAGACCAAGAAGAGGCAGCGCATGACTGGCCTTCCCGCGCTTGAAGAATGGCTCAATAGCATGCTGCTGCTGTGCTGCACCACAGAACAGTTCAAGAACAGAGAGGCCTTGCTGGCAGCAGTCCGCCAGCTCAACGTTGACTCCAAAAGCCTCATGTCCAGAGGCATGACCAGCCAGAACGTGTAGATCCTGTACCGCTGCCTGTTCGTGCACAGCATCGGCTTCAACAAGCAGCTTGAGGATGCACTCAGCGGGCTGAAGGTGGCAACCTCGCGTGAGGTGAAGAGTCTCAGCTGGAGACTGTTCTCCAACCTGCTGGCCTACTGCAGCGAAGGGTAGTTCGAGAACTCGTTCAAGCACTACCAGCACCAGCAGGCAAGCAACCTCGAAGAAATGCGCAGGGAGACGGACCGACTGCAAGGCTAGATCAAGGGGTTTGAATCCCAGCACGATAGCCGGCACGAATAGCTGAAGAACGAGCTTGGACATGCGGAGGGCAAGCTGGAGCTGATGCAGCTGTAGCGCAACAACTTGCAGCAGGATTACCACACCATCTAAAAGGCCTATGTGGAGGAGGTCGGCAACCGTCTCAAATACGAGAGCAGGGATCAACGAGCTGCACTCCATCCACTCCTAGCTCAAAGACAAGCATGTCAGGATGGGAGATGACTACCGAAGGATGGAGAAGGGCAAGAACGAGTTGAGTGCAGAACTGACCAAGCAGAGAGATCGAGCGTAGTGCCTTGGTCGTCAGCTGGAGGAGATGAACCACATGCTTGAGGTCAAGACTGAAGAGGCCAAGATCAGTCAACGCGCCTTTGAAGAGGTCAAGGGCCAGTTGAAAGCAGCTCTGGGGAAGACCTCGGCTGCCAGTAAACTCGCCCTGTAGAGCAAGGAGAGTGCTAGGAACGATAGCAAGACGGTGAAGGCCCTGGAGGTGGAGAAGGAACTGCTGCAGGGACAGATCCAGGCCATGCTAATCTAGATCGAAGGCATGTCAGCACGCATAGCCAAGGGCAAGATGAAGACATCCTACTGGTAGAGTAAGGCCATCGGACAGTGCTAGCACATCGGCCTGCTCTAGGACAGACTGTTCGAGTACAAAGACGCACAGGCCACCATCCAGGCCACACTGCACGGACACTCCACCTCTCTCAGCAGCAAGCAGTAAGTCATAAATGACTTGTAGCAGCAGCTGAAGTAGAAGTGCGTTCTGGAGAGCAGCCTCAACGACAGCATTGACAAGCTGACTGCAGAGCTGTAGGTGAAGGCTGTCCAGATCAGGGTGCTTGAGTAGACTGGCACTCGTCAGATGCAAGTCAATATCGACTCCATGGAGGAGAGGGGACAGCTGCCTCAAAGCCCTCAAGCTCAAAGAAGATGAGGCGGTAGTTGCTCGGGAGGCGTTTCGGCAGCTGACGATCGACTCCACTGACATGATGGTCAACCATGACAAACTCACCATAATGGACAAGACCAACACTGCCAAGCTAGCCACACTGCACATCCAGCACGAAACTGTCCTGCGCTAGCTCTAGTCCTAGCGCTTGTAGAACGCACGCATTATCAACCAGCTAGAAGGCCAGCTCAAAGCCTTGAACCTTGCCAATGCATAGACTCTTCGACTCAACAGCAAGATGCAAAAGGATCATGACCGCTGATGAACGACATTCGGGATGAAAGGTTTGAAGCCAGCGATGTCAAGCTGAAGTACCAGCAGTCCATCTCATACGTGGATTCCTCCAAAGAGAGTACGTCAAGGAAGTCAGTCTCTAGAACAGCATCCTCAAGCAGCAGGTGGAGGATACAGCTCGAGAGTTGGTTGTGGAAAGGACTAAGCTCTCTGACTTCAGGGCAGAGCACTTTGAAGAGATGAAGATCATACGTGACAGGAACGCGTTCCTTACAGCCCACTACAACTAGCGTGCTTGTCACATCCACCCCATGCTGTTTGAAGACCTGGCAGTCACCTTCCGGTAGCACTGTCTGCAATGCGAGCAGAAGATCATCTCTGATTCCGAAGAGTTGGTCATTGCCAAGGAGCAGCTTGAGCTGATCAACTTGTAGAAGGACAGGATCAGGGCAGAGTTATTAAGGCAGCTGGAAGAGGCTAGACATGACATCCAGCTGAAAAGCAACCGCATCATCAGTCTTGAACGCCTGGTTCAAGAGGTGCATGAAAAGGGGCAGAAGACACAGCTGCAGAAGATCAAGGACATGCTCAAGTAGAACTACAAGAAAGAAACGCTTAAGCTTGACAGCCCCTAGGAAATCGACTTTTACGAACTGCTGCAGGAAAAGAACCAGTCCATCCAAACAGCCTATTCCAAGCTGGAATCCCTGCAGATCGAGAGCAGAGAAATGCGTGCCAACTGGAAGTAGCTGTAAACTGAACGTGACATCATCCGCACCGAGCTACAACTGCGCATCCAGGAGGTGGAGCAGCTGAAGGAGCAGCTGTTCGAGGCTGAGGACTAGCTGTAAAGGGCCATCTGCTAGAAAGACGAGCTTGAAAGGAACTTCAAGGACCAGCTGTAGAAACAGCAGTCAGTCAGCTTGCTAAGGCCCATCACCAAAGGCTCATCCTCTCGTGAGAAAGAACTGAGCAGCCTCATAGAACACAGTGACAAAGCTAGTCGGCTGATGTCCGGCAAGTCAAAAGACAGCCACAGCTATAGTCTAAGCCAGAAGCCCGAGCAATCCCCCGAAAAGATCCAAGCGCGTAGATAGTAGCAACTCCAGCAGATCGCACTTCCAAAAGACAGCACCCGTCGTCCCAAGACCGGCATCTTCTCCAAGATCGAGAACGCCTCCAGATTCTACAGCAACATCAAGTGATGGCCAGACCCCTCCAATAAATTTATACTTAAATTAGATGAAGGTGAGGAGCAGTGAGGGGTTCAGGGCTAAACTTCCTTCCCATCGAGAGGGGTGCTGTAGGAGGGCTGGGGTATCAACCTCTGAGTTCTCACCCCGTAAAGCTGGTAGCAGTCTCGCCTCAGTCACTCCACCACCACAGCCCCACTTCCACAGACTCTCCCGCTAAGAACGGACTCGGCAGTACATCGAAAAGTACTAGAACAAATACTCCTACATTTCAGGCATTCCCTAGACCACCAGCCTAAACCTCATCAACATGAAGCTGAAGAGTGTCCCTGACATGGAGCAGAGGTCAGTCCTGCTGCCTCTAAAGAACTAGTCTGGCTCCAACCCTGAGCCAAAGGAGAACAGCAGGTACGATCAGAAAAGGAGTCCTTCGAAGAGGGCAGTGAGAACGAAGGGCAATGAAAGGCATAAGGAGGAGGGCAAGACAGGATCAGGACAAGGAGAGAACCATCCCTAGCTACCTTCTCCACAGCGGACCCACCTGATTTCCAACCTGCAGTCAATGCAGGACAAGATAAAGCAGATCTTGTCTGACCGCAACCAGTGCTGATTATTTTCCGACAGTTAATTTGAAAGTTAATGGATCTGGTCCAGAAGAGCATCATGATCTAGAATCTGCAGGAGAGCCTCATTGCGGAGATGGATGGGTTGCAGCTTATTATCGAGAGGAATGATCGAGTCGAAAGGGGTGTGCCTGCTGTACGCAGATCGATTGCTGTACTTCGCCACGCACTCTCTTCCCTTCGCCAGTACGCACTCTCCCTCCCCCGCCAGCAACTCGAGCTGCTGTCCATCCTCCTACTCCAACAACAGCGACAGCAACCTCCAGGCTACCAGCTCGAACTGTAACAAAAAGTGCAAGAGAACCAGGAGCTAAACGAATCCCTGGAAAAGATGAGAGGCAGCTACTTGAACCTTGAGGAAAAGATAAACTGCATTATTGAGAAGGAGTTGGCTGTGAAGGAGCAGCAGGCAGATCGCATCCGCTAGCTGTAGGACTGGATGGAATCCTGTACTTGTAGGCCCAAGAGGCATCACCAACTCACTTAGGAAGAGACATCCCCCATCAAGCTTGATACCATCACCTAGGAAGACTACTCCCTGCAGAACAGCCTTGCCCAGGACGATAACTGTTTCTCGGATAGCCAGCTCAACTCCCTGTCCCACATCAACAGCAGCTCAACTCCATGTAAGACGACTGCGAACTGTCTGAAGAATAGCTGCAGCACTGGAACAGCATCATCTCCTCGACTCCTAAGCAGCCGCCCTAGCATCTGTAGTTCAGGCTGAGGCCCATCGACTGTGCCTTCTTCTAGCTGCAGCAGAACGATCCTCCTGAGAAGAAGATCAGAAAGGATGGCTTGAGTGACTGCAAGGACCCCAGGAAGATCAGCCTCACTCCTTTGTTCAAGAAGAAGGATAGGATGCTCCAAGGCCAGCCCCGTGCTGATGAGGTGCTTGGCCTAGGACTCAGCTCATTCAGCCTCAAGGAGTACTAGCTGAAGTATGAGGGACAGACCACCAGCGGCATGAAAAACGGTCGTGGTTTTCTGCACTACGCCCGAGGACTGACCTACTAAGGATAGTTCCTCAACAGCCGAAGACATGGCTACGGCATCCTCAAGCTTGAGAGCATTGAGATTTACAACGGTGAGTGGCAGAAAGACTGTTTTCATGGAGAGGGCATGCTGCGGAACAGTAGGAACCTGGTGATAAAGATGAAGAGGAAGGGGCTGGATGGGTGGCTGACCTACAACGGCACGTTTAAGGACAACCGGTTTGACGGACAAGGAAGGCTGATTTTCGAAGGAGGGTAGAAGTTTATCGGGAGGTTTGAAAAGGGACTGGCACATGGGTAGGGCACTTTGTACGGGGTGAAGGGCAATCGGGAGCACCAGGTATACAAGCGAGGACAGCTGTCAATCCTGCTCTGATTGCACAGAGCTGTACAAATAACAGAACCACAAATATATTATGCAATGAAATAAAATCACTCGGAATTAGAGTTGGCGCCACCTAGGCAGGCCAAGGCCAGAGGACTCACCCTCATCGGCCGACTTGCAAGGGTTGGACGCAGACCTAGGACTTTGAAGTTTCGCATCAAGCTCGACCCCTTTCTCGGGCCTGTCCTCCTCTCCTACAAGAAGAGTATGAAGCCCACTGATCGATGGGAGAGGACGAGGGGAGTCAATAAGGTGGACAGCTAGGGCTAGGATGACTGGCTAGGAAGCAAGCTGATGGAGGAAGACTGGATGTCTCCCTAACTCTAACTCTGTGATTAATACTTAATTTGATGCGTTATCACATATTGTGGAATGAAGGAAATTTAAGGCCTTTTGGAGCAGCTTTAAGAGGGTGATGAGGTTGATCTGCATTCTCTGCTGGTCCATCTCTCCAGACTGTCCTCCAAATACCCTCAGAACCTCAACCCCAGACTCATCTCCTCACGACTCAACCACCTCTTCATCCATCGCATCCACCACCACTCCACCTCACAACTCAAAATACTGCAGATCTGCTGCTTCCTCTAAAGCATCCCCTCCAACCCCACCACCTGCAAACTCATGCTGCGAATCAGACTCATCAACCTCTCCACACTCTGCATCCAAACGCGCCATTAGAAGAAGGCCATCTTGGCCCTAGAACGAGCAGCAGTGGTCGACCAGTAGGAGACTGATTCCTTAGTCGTATTCTACAGCTGTCTGGCGAGTAACAACCTGGCCATCTTGCTGGACCAGATGGGCAGGCATTCTCAGCTGGTCAAGATCTGTACCATTGCTATCACCAGCCTTTAAAAGATCATGTTCCAGCACTCTTTCTAGTCACAACCAGCCATCCGCAAGGCTCTGCTCGTCAACCTCTATGTCAGCATGTACCGAGGCATCCTTAGGTCAGAGATGGATATCTTGAAAAAGGAGCAAGAGCAGTTCAAGCACCTGAGCTAGTCTGAAATTCAGCAGAAGGCATTCGAGTATCTGTCCTCTGCTCGCAAAATAAGCAAGCGGTACCTGGCTGGCACCCAGCTTTGTCACAGTGTAAACAGATAGCACCAAGAAATGAGTCACTTTAGAAAGGAACTAGCCGAGTTCGAGTTGCAGCTGGACTGCTTCTTTGAGGGGCAAGGGCTGGTCAAGGAGGATGAGGGTGAGCCCAGCAAAATAGAGATCTATGTGAAGGAGTAACTGCAGCAGAAGGAGGAGGAGTACCTGTAAGAGAAGGAGAAGGAGAAGAGGAAGGAGAAGGAGGAGAAGCATAAGGAGGCCAGACCTAGCCTTTAACTGAACTTGCTCATGGCCAACCTCCAGAACTCAGACACTCCCAAGATGGACCCTCACAACAAGGAGTTCTTGTGCCCTCACTCTCGGAGCATGGTGCATTCCATCTTCCTCAACACCCGAAAATTCATCCTCAAAATAAACGAGCTGCAAGACGGCATGATAATCTAGCTCTACAATTAGTCTGATCTACAGCTGCTCTCCAAAAGGATTCCTCCTAAGGACTGTCTGGAACTTGGTAAGGTCCTTGACTTCAAGGATCTACTGTCCTTTTAGACCCAAGTGCTGCAGAACCATCAGCTGGTCTTCTACCTGCACCAGTTCCTGCAGACCATCGTGAAGGACAACATCCTCGAAATGTCCATGCGCACCATCTCAACTGGCCTCCTCTCTTCTCAAGACATGAGTCTCACCTCCTACGGTGATCGAGTCGAGCTCTACCTGCATTGCATCTCACAGCGTAATCTGCGTCTCATCGCATTGAACACCAACAGCAGGCTCAAGATTCGACTGGACATTTCTCTCTGCGAGAGCAACAAGAACGTGAGGATGGTAAGTCCATGCTCTTCAAGGAACAGCTTCTTGAACAGACTGTACTCCTAGTGCTGTGCGGATGGGCCATTAAACCCCCGGATGCTCGACTGCTAGAATGAAGTCGAGCCTACCTTCTCTATCGAGCCTCAGTAAGCAGACTTCTTTAAAAGACTGTATGGTCTGGTGGAGATGGACCGGATCGGCCACCTCTGCAAGGTCATTGAGACTGATTACAGGACAGTGACCTAACGTCGCTTTTACATCCTGAATGTCTTTCTGGACCTGTCTGCTCAAGCCCTAACAGTGATTGTCAAGACCAGCACGGGGAGCACCAAAAAGGCCTGCATGTCGAGCAGCTGGTTGGAGAAGTGGATAGGGTGGCGATGTGACTGCTTCTAGTACAGCGAGAGGGTATGGGCACTCAACAAATTCACCTAGAATGTCAGAATCTGCAACCTCTACGATGGCATCTCAAAGTTCTAGAAGGACAGGGCTGAGGTTAATCTGCTTGATATTGAAGAGTTGGAAATCAAGGCCAAGCACGAGTTCATGCTCAGCTTTTAGACCCACTGCGCCATCAAGTTGCTGGTCACTAAGAAGTCTCTGTTCGCTGTGGTGCTCGATACCTACCGAGTGTAGAATGGCACCGAGCGCTTTTTCATCCTTCTTGAGGAAGAGCCAAGTGAGTAGATAATGCAGATAAAGAAGGGAGGCTAGACCATCGCAGTGGCATTCTACAGCCAGATACTGAGCAAAGTGGGTTTTCAGATGCTGCAGCATGAAGCCTAGTAAAGATACCGAACAGGCTTACCCCTCAAACGGTTCAGTTCTTGGAGCAGCCTGATAAACAGCAAGAGAGTGTATGAAGCCTACAGTGCACAAGCCAATTGATTTATTGTATTCATGGCATCCTCTATCCCCACTTTGAGTAGCTCATCGTCCTCCTCTGTGAAGGCTAACCATTGGAAGGCCCTCCAAACTAGAATTGCCATGCTTGCAGAGGGGGGAGGTGCGACTAACTCTCGAGGCGATTTGTTCGAGCTGCAGTCATAATCAGCCAAGCCTAACTTGCAAAGGTACCTCGCCCCATCCTCAACCGAAAAAGCCTGTCCTAACTGTAGGCACATGCAGTAAGCACTAAGGGACATCCTCTAAGAAGACAATGTTAAGACCAGGCAGTTCTTGGCAGACTTGTTCAAGAACGATCTGCTGGTAGAAGAGATCGAGAGAGTTGAGCTGATACTGAACGAGTGTATAAGGAACTCGACTGTGGTGCCTGATCTGTTTCAGGTGTCCAAGTGCTACAAGTATTTGCTGTCCAGGCTCAACGACTCGCATCTGTAGGTAGAGGAAATATCCACTGGATTCAAGTTCGTCCACAGTCACCAGCCTCCAACCACCATGAAAGAACAGAGCTAGAAGATATCTCAGCTCTAGCAGCAAATAAAGACCCACACCCTCTAGCGGTAGGAGTACAACGCCAAGATCCTCCAGCTGAACTAGATCTTTACCCAGACAATGAACAAGATGGCCGACAAGATCAACTAGAACCAGAAGCTGAGACACCAGCTAAAGGTGGCCCGGCTGTGATTGTGTATTATCGAGATTAGTAATCATTGGAGGTATCTGATGCTGAACTTGCGCATTTCTCCAACCACCTCATAAAAGTCAAAATTCGAGTGCTGCATCTCTTCGATCAGAACAAGCGATGACTCGACTAGCAGCTACTTCTGCAGCTCGATGCTGTGCCGGTATAGCACTACTTCATCTCTTTTGCCGTGGATTATTAGCGTTGGACAGCAAACGTGGCGTGCTCTTGCTCGGTTGTTAAAGTGCTCTGCCACTAGCTTGCTGGCCAGATTGCCATAGCGATCTTTGACCATCTCCTTGATGCTTAGGAGAGGGCTGAGCAGTATCAGAAATAGGGGCTTTCTTACTGAACAGAGCCACAAAGCAGGCCCTGAGCCCAGACTCCTGCCCATGACGATAACTTTATTCCCTTTCAAAAAGTCGTACACTTTTATCGCGTCCTCCTCGATTCGCTTGCACCGCCTGTCCTGGCTGTAATTCTTGTAGATTGAATAGCCTGGGTACTCTGGGATCGCATACCCGACATCCAGGCTCTATGCCATTTCTTTCACGAATTCCACACAGGTGATAATATCCTCAGCGTTGGCGTGGAAGTAGAGCAGGACGGGTCGTTAAGCCTTGGCCTGGAAAAGCATGGGGATGGTGGAGGGAGGGTAGGGCGAGGAGCAGGGACAGGAGCACTAGACCTGGTGACATTCTAGCTACCTAGGTTCGGTGACATAGAGGAGATGCTAAAGGTCAAGGAGTTCTTGATCACTCTTCTTTGCAGGGTAGATAATGCTTTCTAACTATAATTACATAATGCTATTACTCAGCACTAGTTTGTGCATGTTTAGAGTGGCAATGATTGGTTTCAGCTGGTTTGAGGCCTTTAGCCTACCCTTCACAGTTCATGTTTTATCATTCATAGATTATATCAACAAATCCTTCAACATGGCAGTCGGTAAGAACAAGAGGCTTTCCAAGGGCAAAAAAGGGCAGAAAAAGAAAGCCATCGATGCTCTCGCTAGGAAGGAATGGTACCGCATGCGGGCCCCTAACCCCTTCAAGTCTGGATCCTTTGGCTGGACCTGCATCAGTAAATCTTCAGGTATGAAGAAGGCTGAGGAAGAAATCAAGGGGAGAGTCGTGTAATGCTGTCAGGCTGACTTAGAGGACACCTCTTCCTTCACTTGGCGGAAGGTCAAGTTGATCATCGATGAGGCTGAGGGTAAGAATGTGAGGACTTCCTTCTATGGATTTGACATGACCAAGGATATGAATGCCCAGCTGATCAGTAAGTGGCGCACCCTGATCGAGGCCTACACTGACGTCAAGACCAAGGATGGCTACATCCTCCGAGTATTCTTGATGGCCATGACTGCCACCTTCTCCTTCAAGAAGACTCCCAAATCTTATGCCAAGTCCTCTCAGATCAAGCAGATCAGGAAGATCATGATTGACAAGATCGTGCGCTCTCTGTCGAGCAAGAATATTACTGAGGCAGCGACTGTGATTTCAAGTGACAATCTTTCCAATACGCTGAAGAACGATACTCGCAAGGTCTACCCCCTGGAGTACGTGAAGATTCGTAAGGTGAAGGTGATACAAAGGCCTAAGATGGACACCTCCAAGCTGAACGAGATGTACCGTGAGATGAAGAGCAAGCCAGAGGACAAGAAAGAATGATCCCATATAATTCGTCTTTTAATCCTACAAAAAGATCATTAATTTTGATGAAAAGAGTTTCCCTTGGGAATGGTGGCAGTGCTAGAAACAGAAAGAAAGTGCCTGTCGTGGAAATCGATATTGCAGATGAGAGGGATAGTAGCTACAGAAACACTTCTAGCAACAGCCCCACAATAGCTGCTTTCTAACCCTCTCTCTTCGTCGAGGATATTTAGGGCTCATAAGTCTAGCTCAGGAAGGAGTGTTTCAGTCTCATGCAAGAATACATAGCCCTACGAGCCTAACTGCTTGCCAAGCAATAGGCTAACAAATCCTTAAGGGACTAAATTGCAAAACTGGAAAGAAATGTCTAGAGTAATAAATGATAGCAGATGCTTGCCTAAGCATGTATGTAGTGTTGATTTACAGACTATTAATCTGGGTCAATTGATTTTGACATTGTCTCTATACTCCCGTTGTTACTACTTGCCCTTATGGTGGGTGCACAGGAATGTCCCTTGCTTCTGTCCTAAGACGTAATTGCCTTGCTCTTTTGACCCATCCTTGAAATGGTAAGTTCCTTACCCCTCCTTCTAATCCTACTTGAAATTGCCCACGAAACTCTCCCCATTCGCAAAAATGTATTTGCCAAAGCCACTCTTTTTGCCCTTATTGAAAGTGCCTTCATAAGTGTCACCAGTTTCAAATGTCAGCAGTCCAGTCCCATCATACTCTCCTTTTTCGAAGTTGCCGCGATACACTTTCCCGTTTTCCATTGTCAGCATCCCAATCCCATGATATTTACCGTCCTTGAATTCACCATCATACTCCGTCCTACCATTCCTAAAAACACCATGGCCCTCCATCTTGCCTCGCTGCCAATCCCCTTCATACTACCTTCCATCAGCCCATTTAATTTTACCAGAGCCGTTCCGATGGTCTAGCTCATAGTTGCCAGTAAAGACACTGCCATTATGACTGACCATGGTTCCTGGACCATGTTTCTGTCCATTTTTGAAATGTCCTTCAAAAGTATCCCCATTTTGGTAGCAAATTTTTGCCCTGCCATTGAAGATACTCTCCATAAATTATCCTTAGTAGGTGAATTTCTCCCTGACGCTTTTTAAGCTACCGTATCCACTTGGCTCTCCATTCTAAAACTTTCCTTAGTAGACATCCCCGTTTTTATAAATTAGTTTGCCTTGTCCACATATCTTCCCTTCATAGAACTCGCCCACATAGATATCTCCGTTAGAAAATATCAGTTTGCCTTGGCCATGTTCTTTGCCGTTATCGAACTACCCTTCATAAACAATATTTAGCTTTTTGTTCCTGTAGATACCTCTTTCAAACCTGTTGTTTTTGAAGATCCCTTCTTGGATTATTCCTTGATCCTAAATGATCAGTTTGCCTTTGCCATCGAAGGTCTTATGATCCAGGAATTCTCCCTAGTATTCAAAATTGTCGTAACCCTTGAGCACTCCTTTTTGAATCGTTCCATTAGAAAAGTCACCTTCTATAAATACTCGGTTGCCGTTCAATAAAAGTTTACCCATCCCATGAGGAAGGTTATCTCCAATATCATTTTTCTTGACATCTCCAATGTAGACAGTCCCATCAGGATTTTCAATTCTAGTCTAATTCCCCATCAATAATTATCAAAATAAATTTTACACACCATTAAAACATTGAATCAAATACAGCAGTTGTCTAGCAGTTGCTTTAGGTTGGATCTGATCTAAGGAATCTAAATTCGTGAGGCTCTAGGACGCATGCACTTCTTCACTATATGACGAATTGAACCATGCAGGAACCGATCTTTACGGAGGTAGGATTTACTGCTCAACATGCATCTCACGTTCTGACTCATGTATTCGTGAGAAACGAATTCTATTAGATTGGTATTGATCGGGATCTAGCTATAAAATATTAGTGAAAGGATAAAGCCAAAGCTGTAAATATCTATGTATGGCCCTGCTATCAACCCCGTCTCCCTACCTTTGCAAAAGCGTAGCAGTTAAGGAGCACAGAAGGGCTTTGTGATGCAATGCCCTTATTAAAATTTTTGTTCCTTGAACACCGAATTGTCAAAGTCGATCAACCTAATATCAAAGCCTTCATCATTGTAGTTGATGACTATGTTATCTGGTTTTAAATCGGTATGGATGATGTTGGAGCGTTCATGGAGATCTACTATAAGTTTGAGAATGTTGAGGGCTAATTATATTCTGGTTTTGTTGTCCATGTAAAAGTTTTTTCTTAGGAAGTGGGTGAGTGTGCAAGCATATTTTTTAACGACTATCTTGTCTTCGACCTCTTTGATGTCAGGTGCGATACTCACCTTTTCCTAGAGTTGAAGGCGCATAAGTTTTTTTAATATCTAGTTTTCCTTCTCTTCTCGACGTTCGCTATTATATTTTTTGAAGAGATAATTATCTGGCAAGAGTTCAAATTTTACTTCCTCTCCCTTTATAGCCTCAGAGGCAACCGGCTTGACCTTGTACCGGCTCAGAAACATATCACAAAATTAACCTAGCCTCTACCTTTCGACTACATACCTTCGCACCTGGAATCTTTCGAAATAACTGATTTTGTATTTATCCGTGTTACCAGGTTATATAATCCATCTTCCACAGATTTTTAGTTTCTTCTAAAACTAGGCGATTCCTGCTGCAGTAAACGTAATTTATTACATTATACAACAAAACAATACAGTCTACACGATAAATATTGTCTGCCAGAATGAACCTACCATGCTATTTAATTGTGCATCCATGCATATCATCATTCCAATTACTTAACTGCATCTTCCTCACAAATCATATTTACCCAGCCCTAATGAATATATTAGTGATACTTAATGAAAGTGCCATTTTATTGTTACAAGCAAATTTCAATATCATGCCTCCATTATCACTGTGCTCTAGTCATTCAAAGTCTGCTCAATATTGATAGAATCTCAATCGGAATCCATATTAAATCGATGTAAAGCACCATCGCCCCCAGCGTGCCGTTATCCATCTCCAGTCCGTATCGGTTACTCAGAGACAGCCAGGTCGTATCCAAAGCTAGGTAAAACCCACCCAGCATCACTCCCAACGAGCACCAGAAAATTGTCATAAAGGATATTGGAAGCAACATGTTCAGACCTAAGAGTTGAACACCCATTGTAATTACTATCCACAGAATTTGGAACAGCAGTTTCAGTGCGATTCTCACATGCAGGCACCATAGGATAAGAAAGGAGAGTGAAAAAGTTTGAGCGAAGGACATCACCACTACCAGCAGCACGATGATATTTCCTCTTCCTGGCTCTCCTGAAATAGTGCATAACTGAGAGACACCATACCCGGAACACATCCAGAAAGCAGCCAGGACAATGTACTTGAAAGGCTCTTTTTTGCCCAGTGGAGTGATGATGGCCACAAGAACCCAGATGATCGCAAAAGCGGCAGTGATGATGGCCAGCCAGTAGCATTGCCATTGGAATTTATAAAAGCTTTGGAGGTAGACTGCCATTGAATTGAAGCCACTACAGATCAACAACTGCAGGCTTACAAGAGTATACACTCGAGCGATGAAGCTCAGCCGGATCATTTCTCTAGTTAAAATTTATGTAGGAGAGGAAAGCAGTGGCTGACCTGGTTGAGACTCGGGTTTGTGGACATTTCTTTCGATGGAAGGCATGTCAATGTTATCGAGATTAGTGCTGAGGGAAAGGGCAGCTATTTCGACAGTGTCCTAGTTAGGGCTAGCTGGAGTTTAAATGACTTGTGACATTGAAGTGGTTGATATCTCAATGCTTTAATTATGAAATCAAAACATGACAAAAGATGAAAATCTTAATCGATTTAAATTGCTGTTTC
This sequence comes from Lipophrys pholis, assembly GCF_963383615.2. NCBI lineage: Eukaryota > Metazoa > Chordata > Actinopteri > Blenniiformes > Blenniidae > Lipophrys > Lipophrys pholis. The sequence goes on from NW_028292228.1 coordinate 20,933, forward strand.
AATTTTGGCTGCTTATAATAATTTTATTATCACCCTTGCTCTTGGAATAGCAGGTCTGTCTGTTTTGATCGTGCTAATGTCATAATGTAATAGAAATATCGCATTCTTGAAGAAGAGTACGAAGAGTACAAGCAATCCGTTCTTGACATGGAAGAAGAAACTGAAAAAGCACTTCATACTGCTCAAACACAGATTTAGCTACTCACCCGCAGATGTGCACAACAACAGGAGGAACACTCTAGGACGCAATCCCTTTCAGAAAAGGCACTTACCCAGCTTCGCAAAGAGAAAGATTCTTTGCAGGAGAAATTCCAGCAGAATCAGATGAAACTGATAAGCTTGGAGAACTAGCAAGAACTACTTGAAAATGAGCACCGGGCTTATAAGGAAATGCTTAGTCTGTATGAAGAGAAAGTAGAGAGCACTGTGTAGGAACTAGCCATGGTGCGTACTTAATTGTAGCACGCTCGATTTGGCAGAGATTAGCAGACCAAGTGCTTGTCAGGTCAGCTAAAGGAAACTGAAACTGCCTTGGTGGAATTACAGGCAAGGCACCGCTCCAACACTAAGCTAGGAGATGGTTTTTAAAAGCCTAAACCAAAATCACTGCTGATTGTAGAAAGGTTGTTAAAGGACTATGAAGAAATGAAAATTTTGGGGCAAATTAATTGATTATTAATATCGAAAATTAGAATGAGATTGATACAGCTGGTGATGTTGATGGTAATGATGTTAGCATGGGCTGAGTCTTTGAAGATTCCAATCCTCCACTCGATCGAGAAGAAATTCAGAAAATGATTAATATTTTCATTCATATTATGTTATGAGTAGTTTAAAATCAAGGCTAGTTCCTTGTGCAAGCCTATAAATTATATGCACATCATTGATCATGCACAAAAATTTCTGCAGAGTTGTTTTTTTCTTTGACATTTTCTATTATTTCAACATGTTCACCAGTGCAAAATCGATGGAAGTCGTCAGGTTCTGGGAGCAAAGTCATTTGAGTTCATATGCAACACTCGTGCCATTTCATATGAACTTATACTTGCAACAAATATTTTACCTTACCTTGACAAAATGTTAATAATTGCCCCATTGATAATTTTCCTTACCGTAAATAAAATGTTAATAGTGTACCCATGTATGATGATTATTAAATTTTAACGGCCCGGAAATGGTCAGTAATTGGCCTGGGGTTGGGGTTGGGGTTGGGGTTGGGGTTGGGGTTGGGGTTGGGGTTGGGGTTGGGGTTGGGGTTGGGGTTGGGGTTGGGGTTGGGGTTGGGGTTGGGGTTGGGGTTGGGGTTGGGGTTGGGGTTGGGGTTGGGGTTGGGGTTGGGGTTGGGGTTGGGGTTGGGGTTGGGGTTGGGGTTGGGGTTGGGGTTGGGGTTGGGGTTGGGGTTGGGGTTGGGGTTGGGGTTGGGGTTGGGGTTGGG